>NW_022630996.1:30227231-30335205 GCF_010015895.1 Lontra canadensis
TATATATATATATATATATATATATATATATATATATATATATATATCACTCAGCTGTATAAAGAAGGAAATTCTGTCATTTGCAACTACATGTATGGGGATTTCCCCCACCCCAACCAATTCCAATTCACCTACCAGATAGGTGTCCTACAATTCAATTCTGACACTACCTGGAGTTAGCACAGAACCCACAGGTTAAAGGCTCAGTTCCCCTAGACTGCTTCCCACTTCAGGCGCCAAGTAAGTAGTCAGACCCCAGATGGCCTATATAACCGCCCAATCACATGACATATGTGATTTCTACCCTATCTACTCGAATGTGCAGAAGCACAAGCACATTTCTGTTCTCGACCCAAAAAGTGTGAGAAAATCATCAACAGGTGTGAACCTGTGTAAATTTTCTCAGAGATGCTAACAAAAATCCATTCTCTGGAGCTAGAACAGAAATATTTGCCATAAGAATTAGTTCGTCTCCTGTTTACCTGCTAAAGTTGCAAAAAGGATACTTATGGCCAAAACTTTTTGAAAGGATGAAGAGAGGAAATATCAACAAAGCCTCTTTTTCAGAGGAAAGTCAGCAGGGGCTGCGAGGTTTCCCTGTCTGGCTTCTGCAGGCTACTTCCACACTTCGACCTGCTGGGTGTGCTACAGGGTTGGGGTCAGGAGAGAGACACATTTCTTCTCTCCAGGGAAACTCATCACAAATGAAAAATAAATAGGTGTCAATCGCGGTGGAACTCAAATCCCCCAACCCCACGCAGCTCATTTTCTTGTTTTCCGTCCATGGCCTTTGTCTAATCAGCCACTCCGCATGTGGGCACTCGGTGAGATTGCAAACACGCATTCTCACATAGTGACCTCCCTTAACTAACTTGAAAATTCTTTTCATCTAAAAATCCTGGGACTTCAAACTCAGAAATCATGTCTGAAGCAAAAATAACAAAGGAAGCTTCATATAAAGGCAGATTTTATTTATTTATTTATTTATTTTTAATAAAAAATGAAGGATAGGCAGGCAGAGAGAGAGAGGGAAGCAGGCTCCCTGCTGAGCAGAGAGCCTGATGTGGGACTTGATCCCAGGACCCTGAGATCATGACCTGAGCGCAAGGCAGAGGCTTAACCCACTGAGCCACCCAGGCGCCCTAAAGGCAGATTTTAATGCTCCTTAGGTGAAGCCACTTTCAAAACCGTGGAAGGATCTGGAAAATCAGCTTTGTTCTGTGGAGTGAATAAGGCTTTGAAGGTTCTGCAGTTGCCAGAGCCCCAGAAGGTCTTTCTTGCGGCTGTTACCTCTCAGCACACTTGAGGGCCCAAGGGCTACATTCCCAGAGAAGAATTCAGGTGATTACCTGGACAGCTCAGGTCTTCCCTAAACCCCTCTCATCTTTGTGAATGTGACCCATAGGGAACAAGTGGCTTGGGTTCACATGACTCATTTTACACTCAGGTGAGTCTCCATAAAGCCATTAGAGTCACCTGGTACTCGAGGAGCACGAGCGGGTTATTACTTCCCTGGTGAATACAAGTAACGCAGTTTACAAACATTTCTGCATGTAAGAGAAGTAAGGACTTTGGTGCAGAAATGGTGTACAGTGTACTGAAGGCCCCAGGGTTGACTTGGTGGGTTTTTAAAAAGTTTTCATTCTTCCACGTATGCGTGGCCCAGAGTTAAGCTACTAGCTCTAGGACCAATTTTTTTAAAGAGATTTTATTTGACAGAGAGACACACAGCTAAAGAGGGAACACAAGTAGGAGGAGGGGGAGTGAGAGTAGCAGGCCTCCCGCTGAGCAGGCAGCCCTATGTGGGGCTTGATCCTAGGATCCTGGGATCATGACCTGAGCCGAAGGCAGATGCCCAATGACTGAGCCACCCAGGCGCCCCACTAGGACTATTTTTCAAAGGCTACATTCCCCTGCTTCCCAACTATCCAAATGAAAGCTTTTTCTTATGATGAAGCAGAGAGACGTTTTAAAACAACAGTGTGATGGGGCTCCTGTGTAATTCAGTCGGTTAAAGGTCCGACTCTTGATTTTGGCTCAGGTAATGATCTCAGTTTTGGTATCGACCCCATGCACAGAGCCTGCTTAAGATTCTCTCTCCCCGTCTCCCTATGCACCCCCCCAAATAAAACCACAACAACTGTGAAAAAACAACAAATGGGGGGAGCATCAGCCTCTTGTCAAGGAACACTAGCACGCAATTGAACATGTCTTTGAGCCCAGAACTTGAAGAGAAGCTGGCCTTACAGATGGATGTTTGCAGCCTTTGAGCACTTGATGTCGGTCACCAAACATCTAAAGACATATATACCAAGAGGCGCACTTTCTGTCCTGAACTTAAAGATCATGGCCTTGTTTTAGTTTCCTCTTTCTGATCTAACAGACAATGTCAGCAACTTAAAACAACCCAAACTTACTCCCTTACAGTTCTGCAGGTCCGACATCTGAAAGACTTACTGAGCTAGAGTCAAGCTGTTGGCAGGGCTGCATTTCTCTCTGGAGGCTCCAGGCTAGAACCGGTTTCCTTACCTTTCCCGGCTCTTAGAGGTTGTTTGTGTCCCTTGGCTTGTGGCCTCCTTCCTCCATCTTCAAAGCCAGCGAGAGGAGTTCAAGTCCCTTTAATGCCGCCATGTCTCTGGTTTTCTGCAGCTGAGGATGCTTCTCTGCTTTTAAGCACCCTGTGAAGAGATTGGGTCCACCTAGATAATCCAGGCTAATCTCCCCATCTGCAAAGTCCCTGTTGGCCCCATGGGAGACATTTGCAAGGTGCAGGGATTCAAATATGGACTGTTATTTTGCCACCACAGGCCTCTACACAGACGTGTGCCAGGCTAGAGGTATACACGGTGTGTCTCAGTCAGTTTGGGCTGCTGTAACAAAGCAGCAGAGACTGAGCAGCTTATAAATAGCAGAAATCGGTTTTTTCACAGTTCTGGAAGCTGGAAATCTAAGAGAATGTTGGCAGCCTGATCAGGTTCTAGTGAAGGCCTTCTTCCATGTGGCAGACCGTCAATTTCTTTCTTTTTCTCTTTTTTTTGTTCAGACTGTCAATTCCTTGTTGAATCCTCACATGATGGAGAGCAGAATGAGAGGAAGCCAGTGCTCTCATGTTTTTCTCTAAGGGCACCCAGCCCACACCTGAAGCCTCCACCCTCATGACCTAATTACCCCCCAAAAGGCCCACCTCTTAATACCATCACACTGGGGAGTAGGATTTCAGTGTATGAATTTAGAGCGACACAAACATCCAGCCCTTATCACCATAGTACCAACTCCCGGTGCTCCTCTTTTACCAAAACACAGATAATGGGGGCGCCTGGGTGGCTCAGTGGGTTAAGCCTCTGCCTTCAGCTCAGGTCATGATCTCAGGGTCCTGGGATCGAGTCCCGCACCAGGCTCTCTGCTCAGCAGGGAGCCTGCTTCCCTCTCTCTCTTTCTCTCTCTGCCTGCCTCTCTGTCTACTTGTGATCTCTCTCTGTCAAATAAATAAATAAAATATTAAAAAAAAAGAAATTAAAAAAAAAAACACAGATAATGGAGAACTTCAGAGGTGACTGAAGTCGACTCTCATCAGCTGTTGCTACTCAGAAATTTACATTTCAAATCATGCACAACCCTGTTGCTTTGATGACGAGGCTGTGGCTGTTCTCTCATTACAATCCGGGAATTTTTAGATCATGTGGTGGGAAGCTCATGACATACCATCTGAGGAGAACAAGAGTTCATATTTATTAAGTTTCTACTCTTCAAGGAGACTCATCCTTATGAACGGTATCACCCATGTGCATTTGCCCTCTGCCTAAAGGGTTGGTCAAAGGTCTACACTAGCAGATGGCAGGGGTATGATGGGAACTTGAAGAATTTGTTGTCAGTCCCCATCCCTTTTGAGCCCAGTTTGGCAGTACCTATCTTCCTCTACCTGAGGTTAGAGCTTCTGTTGGCTATCACCTCTCCCTTGGCTACAGGTCTTTCCGGGTTTCGGGAGCACTCCTTCCTTTTGGTCCTGAAGGTCCAGAGGTTGTAATGGCCCCCACTGTTGCTAACCCGTGTATGCCTCACCATTCCTTGCTGATCCTGTTTATTCCTACCCACACTATGACAAACACTTCCTTTATTAAACTCTTTTCCATTATCTTGTTTATATGTGCCAACCATCCCTTGCCGGTGCCCTGCCTGATATGACTGGATGTGTCAGGATCTTGTGATCTTGGCCAAGTTATTCAACCTTCTCTAACCTCAGTATTCTCATATGTAAGATGGAGATAAAAATAGCTACCCCTGTGATGGTGGCAACAACTAAATTATTTAATTTATGTACAGCTTAACTTAACACAGTGTTTGGCACACAGTGAACATTTAAGTGTATTTTTGTCAAAATAAAGGAAATGAATTCTCTGAGGAACTGAAAGCTCCATCTGGATCCAAATATTCCACCACATCATTTCTTAAAATGTACTTTTGGTTCCATGAAAAAGTACTATTTTGAGCAACTATTAAATTCAGGTCTTCAGATTTACCAATAACTAACTGTTAATGATGCTGCTCAAGGTATCACCCAAATAGTCCTCATGCACCGAGGGATGTACAAATTCAAGTATATTTACTTTTTAATTTGATTTTCTGGAATTATCTAGACACTGAGTCTCTGCTTTCTAGTTTTCTGGATATGGAACAATTTAAATAATGTAAGCAGAGAACTGTTATAGTAGAATAGATAATATTTAGGAAATAAAAGTCTGTCTATAAATCAGTTCAGACTCACTAACTGCTTCTCAGCTTACAAAAGTTTACACCATGATCTACTTACAGCTATAAGAATATAAATACAGAATTTTTAAGAGGACATTCAACTTTTAAAAGGTGATGCTCATCATGGAATCAGGAAAAGGATGAAATTGCAAAAGAACTACAAGAAATCCTTCAGTATTTTGGTACATGCAGATCCAAGTTGAAAGAGACAGAGACAGAGAGGTATCTGGAATTGGAACTTCCCATGTCACCTTTCCAGATATGGATGAAAAAAACTTTTAACAGCTGGTATCAGGCTCTTTTTTTTTTTTTTTTTTTAAGATTTTATTTATTTATTTTAGAGAGAGTGAGAGAAAGAGAACACAAGAAGGAGGAGCAGACTCCAGGAGCATGACCTGAGCTGACGGCAGACGCTTAACCGACTGAGCCACCCAGGCGCCCCTTGCATCGACTCTTTAGGCAGTGTTGCTGTTGTTAGTTTCAGAGGGAAAATGAGGCTCTAAGGGTATGATCTATATGAACTGCTCTGAGTAAAAAGTAACAGAAATTTGGTGGTGAGAGAAAGCAAGAGAAGGGAAGGGAGCAAAGATGTGGGTGGCAGATACAAGAGGAAAATCCACAATAGTTGGCTAGAGCTATATAAAATTTAAGGTGTTTGCCTTGCTGTGATTTAACTACTCTCTTTCCCAAGATCTTTGGTAAAGCCTGCTACGCACACAAATACCTCATCTGTGTGATTTTCTCAAGAAGGAAATGGGGGGCTAGTCCACATCTAGGTCAGTACAAGTCAGAGAAAAGAGGCGTGGGGTTGGGGAGGTCAGACAAAGGACACTAAGAGGGCAGCAGAAGTGGGAACAGAGGGCAGATATATCTATAGAAACATGAGATCTAAGACCTTTGTGAAAGTATCAGGGAGAGCACTAGACTTACCATAGGATAGAGAATGAAGAATTTAAACCCACTTTATTTAAATCTGAAAGGACAGGATGACCTCAGCTGATATCTGAATTACAATTTGTCAGGGATCCAAGTGAAAAAATAGAAATATGAAATTAGACCTACTGGTGTCAATTGGTTAGGATAGCTTGTATTTTTACTGCTAGTATGTTCTTGACCCCGTATTTCAATAGTTCTGACTGAATCTGTACAAAAAACAGAGTAAGTGCTTCAAGTCCATTAAAAGATTAGTCAATTTTTCTTTCTTTGATAAAAGACAGCCATTGCTAAAACACTGTATCAACTGCAGAGAAAACGCGGTTCACGGCCTTGGACTTAATCACACTAAGACTTTAAAATGTCTTATTTTGTTAGTCAATCACTTACAGTCAAGTATTTATTGAGTTCCAAATCTATGCTGGCACATTAAATGACCACAAACCGTTGCCTTATCCTGTGATGGCTCACAATTTAGGGGTTAACCACAAAATACTAGATGATATCTATGCTCACAACTCAAGAGCACTGTTTTTCAAAAAAACAGAAAGGCCTGTGCCCCACCATCCACACGCACAGACCCACACACATCCTCTTACTTTGGGAATCTACAGGTTTTACAATGATCTCTAAACCCATGTAGTTTGCACTGGTCACAACGGTTATGAAAATCTTAAATTTGTAATGATCATAGTCTTTTTGCAGACTTCTTGTGGGGCTTAAGATTTTTGCCTAGGGCTTATGGCTTCACGTGTTTCTCCAAGCTGAGAAGAGCATTATGTAACATTGACATTCTAGGTCATTGTCCATCAAAGAACCCAGGTTCCGTTGAGCCACCTACAGTGGAAGTGATTGTTTGGAGGATTTTTCCTACTTACCTCTTAGCTTGTGTAAAAAATCGAATATGACCTTTCTTAGAAAAGTAACTGAGGAGCGCCTGGGTGGCTCAGGCAGTTAAGTGGCTGCCTTGGGCTCAGGTAGTGATCCCGGGGTCCTGGGGTCAAGCCCCGCATTGGGCTCCCTGCTCAGTGGGGAGCCTGCCTCGCCCTCTCCCTCTGCCTCTGCCTGCCACTCTGCCTGCTTGTGCTCTCTCTCTGTCAAATAAATAAAATCTTAAAAAAAAAAAAAAAGAATAAAGAAAAGAAAAGTAACTGACTATATAACAGAATAGTTCTCCAACATAACAGAGAACTTTAGTGGTGAAAGTAAATTTTTGATTTTTATTCATTATGTTCCCTTGGCTTCATTATATGAAAGTCACCTCATATTGATCAATCACATGGCACCTGGGTGACTCAGTCAGTTAAGCATCCAACTCTCCATCTCAGCTCAGGTCTTGATCTCAAGGTGGTGAGCTAGGGCCCCACATTTGACTCCACACTGGGCATGGAGCCCACTTAAAAACAAACAAACAAAAAACAACACAAAAACAAAATATTTATCCATCACCTACTTTCCTGGAAATCTGTGTGCCCAGGGAGTTTATAGAGGCAAAGCAAGCAAATTCAAAAATGTATATTTGGAATAACCTACTAATGATGTCTAACTTTGTGTGTCAGCTTTGCTAGGCCACAGTGCCTACATTTTGTTAAACATCATTCTAGGTGTTTCTGTGAAGGTGTCTTTTGGATGAGATTAACATTTAAACTGGTAGACTTCGAGTAAAGCACGTTTCACTCCATAGTGTGGGTAAGCCTCATGCAATTGGATGAAAACCTTAATAGAACAAAGACTGACCTCTCACCCTCTCAAAAAGGAATTCTGCCTTTGCACTCAAACTACAACTTTTCCCTGAGTCTTCAGCCTACTAACTTTACCCAGCAGATTTTGGTCTTGCCAACCCTTTACAATCAGATGTGCCAATTCCTTAAAATAAATTATCTCTCTTTTTCTCTCTCTCTCTATATATATCTCCTGTTGGTTCTGTTTCTTTGGAGAACCCTAGCTAATATACTACCAAAGCCATTTTTATAATTTACTAGAAGTAACATCCATAACAAAAAGTCTTGGCCAAGTACTCACACTTGTAGGATTATTCTAGAGGAAAATTTAGATGTTGTCGATTGAGTTTTAAAGTATTTCAGGTAATCCTAGTTTCGGTTTGATCTCCTGAGGCAGAAGTTGCCACTCCAAGAAATTGTGCCTGGTAGTACTTCTACAACAAATATGGTGGGAGTGGGGGTGGGGAGCTATTTTATGCAAAACACTGTTGTAAGCACTGAGGATAAAGCAGTGACTTTTGAGACAAAAATCCCCGTTTTCATGGAGTTTTTATCCTAATAGAAGGAAATAGACAACAAATAAATTTATATTAGTCAGATGGTGATGAGCGCAAAGAAATTAAAATAGTCACCCTGCTTTAGGGTGGAGAGTGATGAGATCATTGTGTTTGTGTGATTTCACAGAGGGTGTTTGGAGCAAGTGACATTTCAGCCAAGACGTAAGTGTAATGAAAGAGAGAGTCCTGCCAATTTATGAGTAGGAAGGGTTCCAGGCACTGAGAACAGGAAGGGCAAAGGCTGTGGTGCAGAAATGAGGCCAGGGTACCAGAGAAACACAAGGAGGGCAGTATGTTGAGAGAGGAGTGAGCAAAGGAGAGTAGAGGAGACAAAGCCAGAGAAGTTTCCATGACTTGTCTGAGTAGACACCAACAAAAATTGAAAAGAAGTCTGAGGACATAGTCTTGGGACACTCCAGAGTTTAGAGGTCAGGAAAGGAGTTGCATGGAGTCAAGGGGACGGAGGAGGAGGAACCAGGAAGGTAGAAGAAAAACCCACAGAATGCAGGGTCTTGAAGGAAGTGTTTCAGATAAGGAGGAGTGGTCAAAACAGGTCAAGTAAAACGAGGACTGGGCATTATCATTGGATCTATCCAGTGGAGGTTTATTATCATCTTGCTAATAGGAAGTTGAGTACAACAGAAGAAAAAAAAGCGTAATTAGAGTCTGTTCAAGAATGACTTAGAGGAGAAGTACAGACAAAAATACTGGCTATTCTTTTCACAGTTTGAGGCAAAAAAGAACAAAGAATGAAGTTCTGGTAGTGTTAGCTAGAAAGGGACATAGGCAGGGGTTTTAAAAATGTTTTGGGGGGAGGCACCTGGGTGGCTCAGTTGTTGGGCATCTGCCTTCCACTTGGGTTGTGATCCCAGGGTCCTGGGTTGGAGCCCGGCATCGGGCTCCCTGCTTGGCAGGAAGCCTGCTTCTCCCTCTCCCCCTCCCCCTGCTCTGTTCCCTCTCTTGCTGTATCTCTCTCTGTCAAATAAATAAACAAAATCTTTTTAAAATTTTAAAAAAATGTTTGGGTTTTTTTTTTAAATTTGTATTAGGCTAGAGATTTCCTGACATGCATGTACCCTAATGGGAATGACCCAAGGAAGGAGGGGGAGAGGTGTCAACTGGTAAGGCAGGATGGGAGGGAACAGAATCAATGCAGAGCTCGATGCTAGAGGAAGAAGGGCAAAGTTTGGGATATAGATACAAATACGCTTGTAGGTTTGGTGATAGGAATTCGGGGAAGCTCTCTTTTAACTGGCCAGTTTATTACAATGAAATATAACACATGAGCGAAGATAGGGGAAGAGATGTTAAATGCCAGAAACTTTCTTTCCTGACAGTGAGTCTCTGTTTTCCTCAGTTGAGTTTATGGAATTATAAGTGGGAGGCTTTCTATCCTATCCTCTGCAAGCAGAAGATATTTACAACTGAGGACATCTTTGAGTTTTTGGGAAAACGATTGACCAAGAACACCTGCCAGCTGTCTCATTGCTTAACCTGCCACTCCAGCTCCAGGTACCAGGGGCTGTTTAGTGACATTACTAATGGGAATACAACTTCAGACTGTTCTTGACTTCTTCTCTGTAGTCTTAGATAAGAACTTGTGAATAAAACTGTGTTTTAGATATTGCACTGGCTCTTGTTACTCCTGCCTTGTTCTCAGAGGAGGATCTAATCCCAAAGGAGTTAGGAAACCTTTTTTAGAATTATTATTAAAAACTCATTCCTGGGAATGGGGGTGAGGGGAATGGGGGAAGGGGATCAAGAGATACAAACTTCCAGTTATAAAATAAGTAACTCATGAGGACTGTAATGTATAGAAGGGGAAATACAGTCAATCACATTGTATTAATTTTCGTATGGTGGCAGATGGTAACTGGACTTACTGTGGTGATCAGTTTGCAATGGATACAAATGTTGAGTCACTATGCTGTATGCATGAAAATAATAAAATACCAGATATCAATTACACTTCAATAAAAAATTCATTCCTTCTGACAACTTACAAGGCAAATACAGCAAGCATCTACTAACTACCCACCATGTGCTTGGGACTAATCCATTTTTTTAAAATCATAGTTGACATACAATGTTATATTAGTTTCGGATGTGCAACATAGTGATTCAGCTATCTATAGGTTATGCAGTGCTCACCACAGTAAGTGTAGTCACCATCTGTCACCATACAACATTATTACAATATTATTGACTATATTTCCTGTGCTATACTCTTCATCTCATTGGTTTATTTATTTTATAATTGCAACTTTGTATATCTTAACCCCTTTCACCTATTTTATGCATCTCCCTCCCACTCCCTGCCCCCTGGCAACCACCAGTGTGTTCTTTGTATTTGAGTCTGCTTCTGTTTCTTTGTTCTTTTGTTTTGTTTTTAGACTCCACACATAAATGAAATCATATGGTATTTCTCAGTCGGACTCATTTTGCTTGGCATAATACCTTCTAAGTCCATTCACGTTGTGGAAAATGGCAAGATCTCATTCTCTTTTAAGGTGGAGTAATATTCCATGGTGTATATATATCACATCTTTATCCACTCATCTCTGGATGGACACTTGGGTAGTTTCCATGTCTTGGCTAATGTACACAACACTGTGATAAACATGGGGGTACATCAAGTATCTTTTCAAATTACTGCTTTTGTTTTCTTTGAATGAATGCCCAGTAGTGGAGCTACTTGATCATATGGTATTTCTATTTTTAATATTTTGAGGTACCTTCCATACTGTTTTCTAACATGCAGTAGTTGTGCCAATTTACATTCCACCAACAGTGCATAAAGGGTTCAGCATGGGATTAATCTTTTCTAAGATTCATGAAGTAAAAGCAGCAGTAATTCTCTGACTCTCACTGACCTTCAGCCGGTCAATTTCTTAAAATTTTTAAAACCTTCCATTAGCTAATTAACTTTGAAACATCCTTGCAAAAATATTCCACTTGATGACTAAAATATTATTAAGGGATAATGTTTTGATCTAACAGAGGCTTTAAGGCCCAATGCTAATATTTTTGTTTCTTGGAAGATTCTTGCGAATCTCTGTATTGAATTCAGGGCTTTTTCCCCCCAACGCTAGCCCCACTACAAGAGTGAGAAAAGAGGGAGGAAGAAGAAACCTAACATTTATCATCCACTATCTGCCAGGTACTTTCCAGGGGTTATTTAAATTTTAAAAGAATATCAGAAAACATATCTCCGAGTCTCCATTTTTGCAAAGTAGGAATCGGGTATAATAAAAGTAGCTCTAAACCACTTGGCATCGTAGAGAGCTGTTACTTAATTATAGTGCCTCAGAAAATTCTGGAAATACAACACTGCTGAATTTTGCTGCGATATGCCACAAGCTCTCCTGCATAGAAAATCTGCCCACTGTGTCTTGGCCTGGCATCTGGGCGTTGAGATTGTCCCACTCTACCAGCCTGACTTAATCAAGGTCATTGAAAGCTGTTCCTGTCGTGCCACTGTAAGAAGCTGCTCCAGATTGATGCTATCAGCAAATTTATTCAGCTTACGCTCCCTTCCATCACCCTGTGGATAACTCTGGCCCACAACTAGCCCTTATGGACGGACACCACTTGACAAATGTCCTCGGGATGAGAAGAAGGCATTGATAGCAGTTCGTCGATTGCAACTCTTTAGCCACTTGACAGCACTGTGATCCAAGCTATGCATTACCAGCTTGTTGGAAAAAAAATGTCATGTGAAATGGTATCAAAAGCCTGACTGAAGTCTGGGTATATATCATCTATCCCTTCTCCTTTGTCAGTGTGTCAAAGAAAGAAATTAAACTTACTGTCTGGTTTCTCCCTAAAGATAGGTTGGTGACTACCTGACCACTCTCATTTTGCAAATTTGCCTATCAATGGATTCTTTGGGTCTTGCCCAGGTTGAGGTTTTTGCATTGCAATGAAGGAGCATCCTAACTCCACATTCTAAAAACCTTCAGATACTTTTAGATTGTCTTTCTTTAGATTCTACTCTGACTCTTTAAGGCAGAAGAATAAGCTGTTAAGATCCAGGAAGTGGTGAAAATATTCCCTTCGTCCATTCACATGTGCTCTATTTAAGCTCACTTCAGACAAACAACTACTGGCCGCTGGATAAGAATGTCTTTATATTCCAGTTCTGACTGTCTTAAAGAGGTGTTTTTTGTCAGCAATCAGCCAACCTCTGTGACATGGGGAGGATCGGGGTGCAAGTGTAGGTGTTTGTGTGCGAAAGATGATACAGAGGGGAGAAGGAGCCAGGCTCTTTCAAGGAAGGGTGAATTCTTTCCTACTACTCTGCCTTCATTCCTTCCCTTAAATAAGGTCATAGAGAATTTTCCTCCCAGTTTTCTACATTGCTAATGAGTGCAATTCAATCTACAGACTAGGAACTAAACTTAATGCACTTGTGTTTTGAATGGTAGATTTGGTTTTCTGTTTCCTGTCATTCCCAGTGACAAGTCACCTCTTTTCCCTGACATCACTTCCCACGTCTTTGCCCTGATGTCACTTCCCATGTCACTTCCCTCATTGTGGCCACCAACTCTTTTGATATACTAATCAACATCCTCCCATTCCTGGTGGAGATGATTAGGCTTTGGAATTGATGCTGAACCCTTTCATAGTTCATATTTTTCATCATGCTGTTCTTACTTCTGGGAAGGGGATAGAGCATGGCTGATAAAATATATGGCACTCCTCCTCCATGAATATAGCAGACCAAAAAAAAAAAAAAAAGTCAATCCAGCATTCTTTATTCCTGAGACTAGCACAGGAGTCTTCCTGACATAATACCCTAGACCAGGGATCTGCAAACATTTCTGTAAAAGACCAGACAATAACTAGTTTATGTTTTGTGGACCATACTGTCTTTGTTGCCCCTACTCAACTCTGCCATTTCAGGGTGAAAACAGCCACAGATAATATGGAATTAAGAAAGGGGCAGTTGGGGCTAGGTAGGGAGAGATAGATAGGGAGCTCTGTGATTAAGCTCACAGAAATCCCCTAAATTGTGGACGTATAAGAAAAGTAGAGATAAGGAAACACTCCAGACCACCCTGCCCTAGGTGTCTGAGGGAAGAAGTCTTATTTATGACACACTCCTGTAGTCAACAGAAAATAACCAGACCCTAAAAAAAAGTAACCCATTAAAGATGTTATTACTAGTCCTTAATCAATGGTGCTGCCAGTAGAAAAGTCAAAAAGATATAAGTTACCTGGCTAGCTTTCTATAAAAGACCAACCCTAAAAGCCTTCAGTGGCAATCCTGTCAGGACCCTCTCACTCCTGAGAGTTTTTTTCTTTATCCTTGCTTAATAAACTTCTATGACTTTACTCTCTCTCCTTTGTCCATGAGATTCATTCTTTGACTCCATGAGACAAGAACCTAACTCTCCTGCTTCAGAATGAATGAGCATGGCTATGTTCCAAAACATGTTATTTACTAAAAGAGGGGACTGGTTAGTTTTGGCGCATGGACTTTTGTCTATAATTTGCCAGCTATAATTTGCAGGTCCTTGCTCTAAATACCTACCACCAACCAAAGTTGCCATCTGAAGATGGAACCTATCCAGTGTTCTTGGGCTCAAGTACAAGATACTTGATGCTACAAGACATCAGTGTTGACTCTATTAACCTGGAGACTTCCACCCAAGGAATTGATGTAACCCAGTTTTGGACCATCTACTCTGAGTGTCTTGAAGGGAAAAGTCACTTTGGGACCAAGGAGAGCAAGTTCCAATCCCTACCCATTTTCATTCTCTTCGACTTTGTCAGTGGTGTGGCTAGCATGGGAATGCTATACATTCATTATCCAAACATGCAAAAAAAAAAAAAAAATTGACATGAAATACCTCTATCATTGCCTTAGAATAGGTACTATTATGTATAACACTCCGATGAACCAAAAGTTCACCCCCCCATCAGATTAAAAAGAGGCAAAACAACAACCAAACAAATCTAAATTACATTTTAATGGGATAGGATGAAATGAAATTCAACTGCAGCCTGGTAACTACCAATTGTATCTCAATTATTTATGAGATTTAAAATGCTCAGAAGTAGATTAAACCATTCTATTCCTGATTCTTGTGGGCTCTTTAGCCAAACAGACCACTGCAGTGAAGATAGATAGGGCTTTGAAAACCTAAAGGGGCATTTCAGGCAAAAAAATAAAATAAAATAAGGGTGCCTGGGTGGCTCGGTTGGTTAAGCATCTGCCTTTGGCTCAGGTCATGATCCCGGGGTCCTGGGATGGAGTCCAGTGTTGGGCTCTCTGCTCAGCTCAGAGTCTGCTTCCCCCTTTCCCTCTGCTACTCTCTCCAACAAATAAATAAGATCTTAAAAAAAAAAAAAAAAAAAAAAAGATAAAAATAAAATAAAATGAGAGAGATTAATTTTTCCCAGAAGAGTATTGCTTGAATTAAATGTCTCTTACTGTCTCTTAACAAGGATAGTTAATAAACCCATTAGACCTGTTAAATATTATTATATAATATACTTTTATATTTAAAAAGAAAACTTCTCTGATTTCAATGATAGGATGTTAACATGGCTCTTCTCTTAGGAAGTTGTTTAATGGAATTCATTCTCCTCTCTTAGGCTGGCACTTATCATCTACATGCATTTTATTCTTATCCTGCCATTGCTTCCAGCAGAGATCATAAATGTCCTCTTCTCAGATTATTATCCAGAAGAAAAAGCACAAAATTCTTCATTTGATCCTTTCAAGCCCGACATTATGTGAAAAGACAAGAAATCTATTTTTATATCCACTCATTACCCTCAAACTCTCTTTAATGCAGCTTTATCAATTTAGACAATAAAATCTCATTAATTTGTACTCCATCACTTTGGAATTTGAGATAATTTGGGCAGGGCTAGCCTGAAGATGATCTGTTCAATATTTATGGGAAAATAAAATTATTCATGCTGATGATTAATGCAAATAACCTACCAAAGCAAGCTAAAAGTTCAACTGATATTATTAAAGTTTATACTCATCAGTAGGCTTTCAAGGTCCTCTCTGAACTAGCCAGAACATACTTCCCCAGCTTCATGCCCCAACTCTATGTAGCTACTGCCATAGCCAAAGCCAAAGATCCCCTTGTGTTTTCCTTTTTTCTGCCCTACATGGACTGTCCTCTCTTGGAAATGCCCTTGTCTTCTTCCTCTGGTTCTAGCTCTCAAAATCTGATTCCTCCGCTAAAAACCAAACTGAAACATCACCAGCACTGTGAAGACCTCTCCAATACTGCAACCAAGATGAACTCTCTTCTGACATTCTGGGACATGACAGTATGTGTGACACTGGCATATTGGACTACACGTGTGGCTGAGTCACTGACAGTGATTTCACATATAGGTCCAAAAATCTGACTACTTCATTATGTTGTTTTTTTTTTAAGATTTTATTTATTTATTTGACAGACAGAGATCACAAGTAGGCAGAGAGGGGGGGAAGCAGGCTCCCCACTGAGCAGAGAGCCAGATGTGGGGCTTGATCCCAGGATCCTGAGACCATGACCTGAGCCGAAGGCTGAGGCTTTAACCCACTGAGCCACCCAGGTGCCCCCTTCATTATGTTTTTATGTAAACATGTCTGAACAATTACAAATTGATATAGATATTTTCTCCTCAATTACTTTTCTTTATTCTTTGTCGAACTGTTGGGCCATTCCGTTAAAGTTGAAAAAATATGTACATATGTAGGTTAAATGATCCATGAGTTTTCAGTATAGTCAGAGGATGTTACAAATTTTTTATGTAAAAAGAACATGTTATATTTGATAGGGCTGAGAATACCTGAAAGGGATTATGGAAAGATCCGTTCCCCTTTCATTGATTTCTATTTCAGAGAATGATACCACTAAAGACCCATTTGATCAAGTCAGGAATTTTAATATCATAAATTCTTCCTTCCACCTCCTCCCCCATCTAATCAGTTACTAAGACTTGTTGGTTCTACCTACGAAGAGTCCTGTCATTTCCAGGCCTCTGGCCACAACTGTTATGACTCATCAGAGTCTTATAATCTGTGATACAGATTATTTCAACTCTACCAGTTTTCTGAGGATTTTTTTAATAAAACATGTAAATCTGATTATATTTGCACTCAAAATTGTTGTCTACTCCCTATGGCATACAGAATAAATAGCCTCTTAACATGAAACTAAGACCTTTTATGATCTAGCCCAACATCTCTACCCAGTGTCGCCTCCTATCTAATGTCCTCTCACTCCTGCAGTTCTCACCTTGCACTTTCTACTCCAGCAACATAAACTACACTTTAATTTCCAACCTACCTTGCTCTTAAATACCTCAATGACTTTGCACATGCTACTTCCTCTATTTTAGATGTCACCTGGAAAACTCTCCTCTAAAAATATCCTGACTTCCTAAGGAACACTTTTATTTTTCACTAAGGTTGTCCTATTTTCTTCCACTTTGCCATCCTCCCTTTATGTTATTTTTTTCCTTTTGCATGTGCGGTCTTATTAAGTTAATAATTAACCAGGTTTTCTGTTTCAACAGTTTAGTTTAATTCATATAAAACACCCATGCTAAAAATATTTCCTTCCATTTTAGCAGAAATAATTTTAAAAGAGGGTCTCCTTTTAGAAAACAGAAATCTCTGCCTGGGCAATTTTATTCCCAGATTTACAATTTGAAAAAGACAGCACACTTAATATATAATATACATATTACATATATAACATTCATGGCACTATTGTTTATCATAGTAAACTGGATAGATAAGAAATGAATTAATTAAATATATTTAATGAAGTACACTGCAGCAGTTTAAAAGAATGAGGTAGAGCTCTGTATGCTCTATAGAGATGTTGGGTTACATTAAGCTAAAAAGATGAAGAAGAGTAAACTAGTATAATTCAATTTCTGTGCATAATACAAAGTATATGTATATACATGCTAACATTTTTCTGGGGGATAATGAGAACCTTATAGTGATTATTTAAGGGAGAGGGAGTTTGTGTGTGTGTTTGTGATGAGGTAAGGGAGGTTTTACCTCTAACTTTGTTTTACATGAGTACACATTTTTATCTTTATGACAGGAGTAGAATTATGGGCCATTTTACTTTCTTAAACTTTCCTGTATTAAAAAAGACATATAAAATTTATATTAAAAATGAACATACACAAGTGACTCTCAAACTTTATTGTGTATCAGAATTACCTAAAGTACTTTTTAAAAAGTAGATTCCAGATTCCTACCTCAAAATTCTGTATTAGAATCTCTATATGTTAGGGACCTAAGAAGATGAATTTAACAAGGATCTCAGGTCATTCTGGCACAGGTGCTATGAGCAATATTCTTTGAGAAATTCTGCAGAGCAACTAACTGATACTTCAGATTCATACCTCTGTATGTTTAGGACACCTTCACCAGTAGTTATAATAATAATAAGTTCTGAGAATAAAATTAGGTAACCCATATAGATCACTTAGTGCAGTGCTATGTGCTGAGCAAATGCTATTGGGGGAGTGGAGGTATCCATTGTTTGGTTTAGTTTGGTGATTTCGTTATTGTTGTCCATTTCTACTTTTAGTTTAAAGATTCCCAAAAGGAGGGCACCTGGGTGGCTCAGTGGGTTAAAGCTTCTGCCTTCGGCTCAGGTCATGATCCCAGGGTCCTGGGATTGAGGTCCCGCATTGGGATCTCTGCTCAGCGGGGAGCCTGCTCCTCCCCTCCCCACACTGCTGCTCTGCCTACTTGTGATCTCTGTCTGTCAAATAAATAAATAAAATCTTAAAAAAAAAAATTCCAAAAGGAAACCAATTATTTAAATAAGCTGAGACAAGAAATTGTACATCGAGAAAAATTGTTCTTTGAGAACTTTTAAAAAATGTTTAGTGTTCTTCCTTATTTTTCATTGAAAATAGGCACTTTTTCATTTGGAATAACAGTTACATATAAAATCATGTTTAACTATTGGATGTTATTATTTTATTATAAGGTTTTATTTTTCCATTACATATATGAATTTTCATGATGCTTCAGAATCAAGATTTTATCTCGTGTGACGATATATATCTTAAAAAACAAAAAGTCAAAAAAAGGTCAGTGGCAGAATATTATTTGATTTACAAGAGTGTGGTCTTCTTCACATTTTTTCAAAACGTATTACTATTATAAGGTGAAAAACACAAAAATATGGGGAGACCTACTGCTCATTCTATGCATTATGATTCATACTCCATTTGCCATTTCTCTGGTGAAGAGGTTCAGAACGAGCACCACCCCCTCAACTTTGTCACATGGATTATTTTGAGCTGAAGACAATCAAACCCCAAAAGACTCAGGAAGAGCTTTTTATGTCCTCCTTAACTAAAAGAATTTAGATAGAGAGCCTGGTCTAGGAAGAGAGCTATCACCAGGGATACTAGAAAGAGTATGGACTAGGAGTGGTGGGGTGGGGGTGGAGTTTGGCAGGGCAGGTTTGTTCAGATTCCTCTCAGCATCCAGTTGTCTCTGCAGGCATGGCAAACATCTAATTATCAAACATCTGCTCTTCTTGTCATCTTGTGAATCACCTTCCGCCCCTTTGAAGTCCCAAGTCCAACCTATTTCTTAGCTCAGGATGGCATTTAAGCCTCAACTGTCTGACTCTCATCCTTGGGTCTCATATTTTTATGGGGCTCCTGAACATATATAATTAAATTTGTTTTCCTCCTGTTAATCTATCTTAGGTCCATTTAGTTAATAGACCAACCAAAAGAATCTAGAAAGGTAGAGGAAAATTTTTTCCTCCTCTATACTAGCATAGAAGGTGTGTGTTTGTAAGTCCTGTGGTCAAAAGATAGATAGTAAATATCCTGGCAAACACTGTAATCAGCTTCTCATGCTACATGTTCACCAGAAAACTGACAGTGAAACACAGCCAAGAGCCCAAAAAATAGCTAGTGGATTTGTAGCCAGTTGTAAATCTCGATCGACCAGCTCCAATTACCCCATCTCTGATGACATCTTTTGAAGTTCCAGGGACAAGCAGAGCAGCCTGTCACATATAACTCATTTAATCTTTCAAGGCATTGCACAAATGTTATTGCTATAAAGGAAAAAGGGGTATAGCTATGCATTTTTCAGGGTTCCCCTTTTCAAGGGTATTCCAATGGCCACCTGGGATCTGGTTTAGTGGCAGTTTTATCTGAACCTGCCCTCAACAAGCAGCCTTTACTTAGCCTTACTTATCTTGGCTTCCTCATCAAATGTTAACTCTACTAATGCTTTGATCCAATCTGACAAACTATATCTATAAAAGTAGCCATAGACAGATTACATGGTAACAGGATCCCTGTGCTACCTAAATCTAAAGATTGAACTAATGTGGAAATTTGGGGCTCTAAAGTCAGTGAGTAGAGAAATGTTTGTCTTTTCTTTTATGTGGTGTTGGGACTTTGAAAAAACATATTTTATACTTAACATTATCATTTTATATTTAAAAAAATAAAAAACTCCATCATTTTTTAAAAATGTAAGCTGTAGAAAATAAAAGTCCTCAACTCGGAAAGGATTCAAAGAAAAAACTTTGATGTTCTTCTTTTAAAAGATTCTCATTGAGGGAGGTGGAAGCTTCCCCAGTGACCAGTTGTTTTCATCGTGGTGTGTGGGAGTGTTAATGATTTTCAAAGAGCACATGAGTTGAAGAGGTTAGCAACATTTCCCTTGTCTAATTAGTCTGTGTCCTGAGTGATGTGGCTGGGCGTGCCCACTGATATTTCTCTGTCTTCTCCTCTTCTAATTTCCGGCCCCTGAAAATATATAAAAGGGAGTTCTTTCGCTGACTCATCAAGCCCAGCCTTGTTACCCCAACCGCAATAACCTTAAAACTTTGGGATATGATATTTATATACTCTTTTTACTAGGAATACTATCTGATACAAAGCATTCTTTTGCTTTTAAAATGTTACTCAAAGGAACTTTTGCTGAGGAGTTCTACTCTTTTTAATAAGGTAATTTAATACACCCTATTAAATTGTCCTGGAAAAAAATCATACCCTCTCAAAAGAGAGCAATCTACTGGCTTCTTACCAGCAAACTTGAGCTGAACTCAAATGTCTTTTGAACCTGACAACTCGTGAGTGATTTCTTGATTGATTTTTAGACTTCTAACAATGCTCTTCAGAGCTCTCATTCACTCCCTGAAATGTCACTAACCTTGGTTCTGGGGTGCTGGGAAGTCTATTAGAAAAAATAATCTAGAAAATAGGATTCTCTTCATCTGAAAGAGTTAATACAATACAAGAGAGGAGAAGTGTAATTGTCTCTCATCCATAGGTGTCTTAAATTCTTAAACATTCTAATTTTAGTAACCTGCCAGTAAATAAGACAAGGATAGTAGTGAACGAAAGAACCTGTGTAATGGTTTTGTTACATTCTCAGGTAAGATTTATGCTTTAAGATATGTACTGTTAACTGAATATGAAAATGTTTAGGGAAATATGAAAAAATGGTATGTAGACCTAAAAGCATTGGCATTCTTTAGCTTAGTATATATATTTTATATTAAACTACAAAATAAATGAATGGTCATTATTTGATCATTTAGAAACAAATGGAAAGAAACTGTACTCTTTCTTCTTGCACATTCTTGACAGAGTGTGAAACAGTATTGCAGAGAATAAATGATATTTTTTTCCTAGCGTTTCTAAAATGCAAAGGTAAACAGAATTTAAAGTTGCTCTCTAATCACTAATATATTTCGAATGTTTTGAGCTGTGTTGTTTCCATTAAAATCTGAAGCTACGTGGTTGGAATAATATAGAGTAGAATGCTAAAAACATCAGAAAGTTAACCAAAAACACAGTTATGAGCCACCAATGACAGGTAGGCACCTCTTTCTTCTAATCAAGCACTTCAAAGTAATCATCTCCCTCTTTAAAATCCTTCACACAAGAAGAGATCATGCACCGCTGTGAGCACAAATATCTGGGCATTTTCTCCCCTGGCTGACATATTAAATAATAAGAAACCAACATGACATTACAAATGAGAGCTTCTCTAACTGCTTCCAGGAGTCCAGGCCAACCAGCCCACCTGAGAGTCCAGAATCATTCTGATACAATTTACAAACACTCCTTCCTGGGAGAAGATGAAACGACATCAGTGTTGAGCAGCCTCAGACAAATGCAACAGGGCCACATACCATCGTGTTTACCATGCTATCGTCTGTTCTTTCCCTTTCTTCCTTGGCATTTGAGCAAAAAGCCAGTGGGTGTGTTGATAAAAGATTGCAGATTTTACATGCACCATAAATACTCTCCACAAGTCCACCACAGTGTTCCAAACTGAAGTCAAGCTCCTGCCCTTAGACCTACCTTAGCCTGTGGATATTTTTCTCCAGGTAGTTCGTGATTTCTCATTGTTTCAAAGTCCTCACAAACCAGGGCAGATTTTTCTAAGAAGTGCATCTAAGGACAGGATCAGAGATCCATAGGAATATAAAGTTTTCTCAAAAGAGTAAATTGAAAAAGTTTTTAAGGAGGAAGTTAAAAATTTTTTTTAAATGGCATTGGAAGAACATAGTAATGAGAAAATGGCTAAGACTCAGGTTCTTAAAACTATTTTTGGAGCCACTGGTCTGATACAGCTTTCTCTTCCATTTAAGTTCACAGAACTGCTCTCCCCAGGCTGTGAATCCCTTGAGAGAGGTTCTCACTGGCTCTGGTAGGAAGAGCACAGTGCGCCAAGCTTGTTTGGGGTACCTCTGCTTCCGCCGGCTCCTTCTTCTCTGTCTCCCTGTCCCATTTTCAAGCACCTATGGAGCCCCTTGGTGTTGGGGTCCTGTCTCTGAGTAAGGATCCATCCATATTTAAACCCTTTCCTCTGTTCTCACCCCAACCCCATTCAACGGGCCCCTCCCTCACATTTTATTCTCATAGATGAGAAATTCTTAAGAGGCCCGTAGGTAAGATGGCTCAGTTAAGATTCTGACTTTTGATTTCAGCTCAGGTGATGATCTCAGGGTCATGGGATCAAGGCCTGCCATGAGCCCTATAGCAGGCTCTGTGCTCAGCAGGAAGTCTGCTTGAGATCCTCTCCCTCTCCCCTTGTTCCTCTCTCCACTTGTGCTCCCGGGTTCTCTCTTTCTCCCCCAAACAAATAAATAAATCTTAAAAAAAAATTCTTAACCATGTGATTCATTTTCTAGCAAAGCTTATCAGATTGGGGCCAGTAGGTTTTTGAGTCACTTATCCCCCCTCCTTCTCTCTCTCTCTCTCACACACACACACACACACACACACACTCACACACGCACCCACACACACACATATCACCATGGGAATGATGGGGGAAAGGTATCCTTGGCTTCTACTCCTGGTCCCCACTGAAAATTTATAAGTGGAGTAGTAGTTAAGAAAATTGCCTTGTGAGTGGGAATGGTATGGAGGCAAGAAACGTAGCCTTGTGGCATTAACAAAGTAACCGGGACTTGTTAATGAATCAATGAATTCATACTAAACTATGTGTAAAGTAAAATCCACTTTATTTTAAAACCATGTAATCCTTTAAAAATAGAACTGATTTCAATGTTGAAAATTAGAACAGGTTGGATGGAGCAACATTTTGAGGCACTCTTTCTATTTTCTAAGAGGCAAAGGCCTCCTCCCTCACTTAAACCTGGGTGTGTGGAGTTAGCCATTGAATATGGACACACACAATGGGGTGAGTCTTTCCTAAAGACACAAAAACAAAACAACAAAACAAAACAAAACAAAATCCTGCCACAACCCACACAGTAAGCTCCAGATTATACTGCTGAGGCTCTCACTTCTCAGAAGGGACTAGAAGTTGAATTTGGAGAATGCTAGCCAATACATGGATACTTACTTGTTTTAGATGGCATGGGACAATGAAGCGGTACAGTTTGGTGCTGATGTGTCTCTGCCCTACTCACCCACGCCCCGCTTCCACTGTTCAAATCTTCAACAAGGATCATGGGTGCAGGATGAAACCAGAAAAATACGCTGGCTCTATTAAAATTGTTTTATTATTTTTCTAAAATACAATGGGAAGCTATTTGAAGGATTTTGAACTATGGAGATGGTATTAAATTCAAATTTTAGAGAAAAATCACATTAAAGTAAGATAATTTAACATTCTAGTACTAACTACCCAAGTTAAAATCCTGTTATAGTTGGGCACCGCTGATTAAAACCTTAAATTCTTATTCATTCTTATTATTTTTCTATTTTATTCTTTTTTTCTTAAAGATTTTATTAATTTGACAGAGAGAAAGAGAGAGAACGAGAGAGAGAGCGAGCACAAGCAGGGGGTGCAGGAGAGGGAGAAGCAGGCTCCCCACTGAGCAGCGAGACTGATACAGGACTCGATCCCTCGACCTTGGGATCATGACCTGAGCCAAAGGCAGACACTCAACTGACTGAGCCACCCAGGAGCCCCCTTTTCTATTTCATTCTTGACAATTGAATATCATTTCTTATTTACACAAGTAGTTCCTAATGATATGCTCTTTCTTGCTTTTTGTCTACACTCTTCAAAAACTTCACTGTGATTCCAAATGTTCAAAATATTTATATGTCTTTCTTTATATCTAAATACAAATCTTATTCAGTAAACACGCGCTATTCACTGAGCAGTACAAACCAGCAAAATGAGATGGCTTTCCTCCAGTGAGTGGTGAATTCAAACCAGAAGTGTTGTGGCTGGAGCTTCAGTGCTCCGTTTTGTTTTGTTTTGTTTAAATGCTGATGGAAGCCAAACTTAGGAATTCAACGTCAGCAGAGAAAAGCAAAGGGTCAGGGGTAAGAGTGGAAGAATTAGCTAAGAGGAGCTGGAGAGGCCAGGTATGCACTGATTTGTGTTACAGTTTTAGATTTTTTTTTTAAGATTTTATTTATTTGACAGACAGAGATCACAAGTAGGCAGAGAGGCAGGCAGAGAGAGAAGGGGAAGCAGGCTCCCCGCTGAGGAGAGAGCCCGACGTGGGCCTCGATCCCAGGACCCTGGGATCACGACCTGAGCCAAAGACAGAGGCTTTAACCCACTGAGCCACCCAGGTGCCCCTGTGTTACAGTTTTAAAAGAGAGGTTGCCTAGAGAGTAAGAAGAAATAAGGGATGCAAGCCAAATAGTAATTTTTCTCAAGGCTTGTACTTTTTTTTTTCTTTTTGTGTATGTTTTTCACCCCTTGCAGTATGTTAACTTTAGAGTTTCTTAAGAATTAAATTAAAGAATTAAAATAAGCCTAATAAAAGTTCTGGGAGTAGAATTTTTGAAGAGTTTACAGGATAGATGAACATTTCACGTGACATTTACATGTCTCTACATGGAAATACAGCTACACGTTTGTTTTATTATTACTATTTTTATAAAGATTTTATCTATTTATTTGACAGACAGAGATCACAAGTAGGCAGAGAGGCAGTTGGAAAGAGAGAGGGAAGCAGGCTCTCTGCTGAGCAGAGAGCCCGGTGTGGGGCTTGATCCCAGGACCCTGGGATCATGACCTGAACTTAAGGCAGAGGCTTTAACCCACTGAACCACCCAGGCGCCCCAGGTTTGTTTTTATTATTGAACCAGGAAAAATCCTTGCCTGAATATATGATGTCAGACCTTACACTACACTAGCTAACTTATAATTTTCAAAAATGTATAATGAGAATTATTACATAAATATAAAAAGAACACATGTCAAATTTTTTAAACTCATTTATGAATAAGGGAACTGCTAAGATGTTAAAACTAGTTCCCAAAAATGTGAAGAACAAACATCTACACGGGCTACCAGAATGATTTCATGAACTTGTTAATACACGCAAATTGGCTGTTATTCTATAGACCATAAAATGTAATATTTGGGGATCATCTTTTCTGAAAGGTGGAAATCAACTGTAACTCTGGCAGACAAAATTTGCTTGGATTTTTATAAAAAAGGAACATTTGCATTATTATGGATAAGAAACATTTGCATTGTTACCCATTGCCTAAAAGTAACTGCTTTCTCTGTAGGCTGTTAAGATGAACTAACCATTAAAGAACAAAGAGGGGCACCTGGGTGGCTCAGTGGTTAAAGCTTCTGCCTTTGGCTCAGGTCATGATCCCAGGGTCCTAGGATCGGGCCCCACATCAGACTCTCTGCTCAGGAGGGAGCCTGTTACCCCCGCCCTACCTCTCTCGCTCTGCCTGCCTCTCTGCCTACTTTTGATCTCTCTCTGTCAAATAAATAAAATCCTAAAAAAAAAAAAAAAGGACAAAGATACAAAATTTTATATCAAAAAATTACTATTTCCCTCTGGCAGAATAGGCAATCAAAGGTTGTGGCACAGTTACCTTTTTCCATGTTATTATTCCCAAACTTAATACCCCAAACTTCAAATAATCTATTATCTTCTTTTCTCTCTGACAAGCTCCATTTTCAACTTAAACAACACTTCAGATCAAGTACACTCACTCAAATTCTTTCTGCAATGTACTCTCAAAACACCCTGTACTTTTTATTCTTCTCTATTTCCATAATTTTGTTTGATTTGAAAAGCTACTTGTGTAGTTAGGTCTATCCACATTACCTAGGTTTCACAAAAGCAAAATGCTTGTCTGTTTTATTCATAAGTGTATCCTTCATCCCTAACAAAATGCCTAGTACATAGTAGATGCTCAGTTAAGTATCCAATGAGTGAATGCATGTATTCCCTCAGTGCATTTCCTCCCCTCTGTTGGCTTCCAAGTAGGAAACTGACAGAGGTAGAATAACATTGATTTTTAAGAGGATTTTAACATCAGGTTGTCTGGGCTAGAATTCTAACTCCACCATTTGTTAGCTACAGTAAGGACAAACACAAATTAAAAATAAATGACTTAATTCTTGGGGCACCTGGGTGGCTCAGATGGTTAAGCTTCTGCCTTCAGCTCAGATCCTGATCCCCAGGTTCTAGAATAGAGTGCCCAGTCAGGCTCTCCATTCCAAGGCAGGCTCCCCAAGTTGGGAGCCTGCTTCCACCTCCGCCTCTCTCCCCTGCTTCTGCTCACTCTCTCAAATGAATATGTAAAATCTTAAAAAAAAAAAAAAAAAGGCTTAATTCTTCCAGTTAGAAATAAGAGTAGAGATTTGCCTTCCATCCTTTTCCTTAAAGCCTTTACTTTAGAAAACTTTTAATCATAAGTACTTTCTCCTCTTTTTAAAATGCATATATATCCTTTCGAAAACCAGATAAACCTTTTGTCAGCTTTACAGCGCAAGAATGCCTTTCGGAAAGACCTGAGAGCCATCTCTTTGAAGTGCAAACATTAAGGGAGTGAGGGCCCGTCTCCCAGTTTCCAGGGAAGTCAGCAGTCTTGCTTAGGTGGGCACCTTGCTCCCAGTTGCAAAACTCTCTCGCCATAAATAAGAAGTTTGTTCCCTCTGAATAAAACCAATTTGCTAACACAGATGGCTACCCCAAGTGCCAGGTAAAGTTAGGATGAATTCTGTATGATTAAAGGTACTATCCAGTCCTTACCTGAGGACTAAGTTATTGTTTATGTAAAGAACATGTACATAATGGGTTGTATCTGCTTGGCTACACAGAAAAGTGAGGTTCCTTTTGTTTTTGCAGTCTCTTATTGGATTGCCTATCATGCATATCGCATTCTGCTTTGATGCTTATTCCATATTAACACCGTTTACTTTCTCTTCTAGCCTTTGTGAAGAGACTTTTCTGGGTTGGCAGGTTTTGTTTTTCATTATCTTGCCTCAACACTGTAAGCATGTGTAAGTTATTTTTAACTCTAAAACAGTGCCTCAGGGGGTGGCTGGGTGGCTCAGTGGGTTAAGCCTCTGCCCCCAGCTTGGGTCATGATCCCGGGGTCCTGGGATCGAGCCCCGCATCAGGCTCTCTGCTCGGCGGGGAGCCTGCTTCCCTTTCTCTCTCTGCCTGCCTCTCTGCCTATTTGTGATTTCTCTCTCTGTCAAATAAATACATAAAATCTTAAAAAAAAAAACAGTGCCTCAGTTGTCTTGTCTATTAAATAAGAATAATAATGGTATTATTTGTGGGGTTACTGTGGAGATTCAGTGAATGAATACTATTGGGGAGGAAAAATTTCTTCTGCCCTTCAAGGTCCTTCTAGCTGGACTAAGAATCGAATTGACCTGAGACAGATTAATAGGAGAATATCAAATTTAATAGTGTTGGGTATGGGAAATCCACACAGATGTGGAAAGTCCAAATAATGAGGCAATTTGATGCTTATATGAGCTAAGAAGAGGAATGGGGGGTCAAGGATACAAAGGAAAGAAAGACCATTAACAGGAAGGTGAAAGGAGATGTTTGGAAAACAAAGATTGCCCTATTATATAGATCCATTTCTTAGGTAAAGAGGAATCTCTGTTAATACCTCTCTTCTTGGTAAAGTGGGTAGTTGAGAGGGAGATAAAGATCTTTCCTGAATCTGCTGGGTTTTGATTTCTTTTAACTCTAAATAATGTTTGTGCCAAAGTGGCCTATTTTGGGGCAGCCTGCCCTTGGCTCCTACAATACTAAAAAGAACTTGAAACCAATCCTGCTGCAAAGTGCTAGGCCTGCCTTCTATAGCAAGTCCCCTGCTCAGCCACAGGGATCTCCAGTTGTGGGGCAGGTCTTGGAGCAGCACCTTGGTGAGAAAGGAGTGCAGCATGGGGTCTCCCAAGGAAATTGGAGGCAAAGCAGAATCCTCTCTCTCATATCCACCATTTTCAACTAACCTCCCAGATGGGTCCTGGGAAAGGAAGCCAAGGAGTGGCAGGGAAATGGCTCCAGGCGTGGATGAAATGAGGCCCCTTATCATCCACCGCAGGACACAGATTCAAGCAGGGACAGTATATACTGAGTGCCTACTCCGTGCCAGCCATTGTTCCAAGAGAGTCCTTGCCTTATGAACCAAAAAGCATGCAAGCAAGTAGGATAATTGGAGGTCCTGGTAAGGGCTGCAAAGAAGACAAAATAGTAATGTATTAAAAAGTGAGTGTCGATGGGAATGCAAGCTGGTGCAACCACTCTGGAAAACAGTGTGGAGGTTCCTCAAAAAACTGAAAATAGAGCTACCCTCTGACCTAGCGATTGCATTACTGGGTATATATCCTAAAGATACAAACGTGGTGCTCCAAAGGGGCACGTGCACCCGAATGTTTATAGCAGCAATGTCCACAATAGCCAAACTATGGAAAGAACCTAGATGTCCATCAACAGATGAATGGATAAAGAAGATGTGGTATATATATACAATGGAATACTATGCAGCCATCAAAAGAAATGAAATCTTGCCATTTGCGACGACGTGGATGGAACTAGAGTGTATTATGCTTAGCGAAATAAGTCAATCGGAGAAAGACAGCTATTATATGATCTCCCTGATATGAGGAAATGGAGATGCAATGTGGGGGGTTTGGGGGGTAGGAAAAGAAAAAATGAAAGAAGATGGGATCGGGAGGGAGACAAACCATAAGACTCAATCTCAAAAAACAGACTGAGGGTTGCTGGGGGAGGGGGACAGGGGAGAGTGGTGGGGATATGGACATAGGGGAGGGTATGTGCTATGATGAGTGCTGTGAAATGTGTAGACCTGGCAATTCACAAACCTGTACCCCTGGGGATAAAAATACATTATATATTTATTAAAATAAATAAATTAATTAATTAATTAATTTTTAAAAAAGTGAGTGTCTGGGCCGCTTTGGTAGCTGGGTAGGAGACAGTCCCTGAGTGGGGAGCCACTGGCTGTTGTACACTTGCAACGTGGCCACTCCGAATTGAGATGTGATACAATACTCACATTGGATTTTTTTTTTTTAAGATTTCTATTTATTTATTTGACACAGAGAGAGACATAGCAAAAGAGAGAACACAAGCAGGGAAGTGGGAGAGGGAGAAGCAGGCTTCCCACTGAGCAGAGAGCCTGTTGCGGGGCTTGATCCCAGGACCCCAGGATCACGACCTGAGCCGAAGGCAGACACTTAACGACTGAGCCACCCAGGTGTCCCTTCACACTGGATTTTGAAATGAAATGTATACACTGGATTTTAGAGATTTAGTATGGGGGAAAAATGAACTTAAAATATCTCAACAACTTTTATATTAATCATAGGCTAAACTGGTAATATTTTGGACATACTAAGTTAAATAAAACATTGTTATAATTTCAAAACAAATAAACAATGCCTCCTTGAAGCACCTAGCTGGCTCAGTCAGTGGAACATGAGAATCTTGATCTCAGGGCTATGAGTTTGAGCCCCACTTTGGGAGGTAGAGATTACTTAAAAATAAAATCATTAAAAAGAAAAAATAAAACACCTCCTCTAAATCAAGAAGTCAATAAACACTGGTTAGTAATATACAAAATTGATCACCATAGCAGCTTTGGAGATGGTGCTCTGAGACATATCTGCATTTAAAAATAGTATCCCAGGGGCACCTGGGTGGCTCGTCCTTATGCATCTGCTTTCAGCTCAGGTCATGATCCCAGGGTCCTGGGATCGAGCCCCACATCGGGCTCCCATCGGGAAGCCTGCTTCTCCCTCTCTTGCTCCCCCATCTTGTGTTCCCTCTCTCGCTGTGTCTTCGTCAAATTTTTTTTTTTTTAAAATAGTATCCCAGAGACCACTGTGTTCTAGATGGAAGTACTGTTGGAGGCTTTGACAGGTAGAAAGGAAAATGTTGCTGCTTGGCTCATGTTTGTACTTTGTTGCATGTTATTTTCCCATCTGTTCAAGGTTTATGGGAAGTTCTGGACATACTTTTTCACATTGTGTAGTTTAACTTTTGGCTTTTTTTTTTTTTTAAGACAAGGACAGAATTTTTATTCTTATTTGTCTTTTCAAACTCATCTGATCACTCAATATTTTCCCAAGTTCCAAGTGACCCCCTTTGGTTATACACCAATTCTACCCTTAGCCATTTCTGTTTCAGCTGTGTTTTCAGTATTCCGGTCTTGTGTTTTTAGCAATTCTCATTTCATTATGTTTCTATTTTAATTTCTTCTCAAACAGTTTTTTTTAATGCATTATTAAATAGGAGGCAAGGCAATTTGAAGGGGAAAGGAAGCTATTTTGGTGATAATACAATAATAATTTTGTAACAAATTGTCCCTAGGGGTTATATGATAAATTCGAAAGCTGTAAAGTATGTTAGCAGCAAACATTTGCAATAAAGCCAATGCCAACTGCATGGAGGTTATTTCAGAAGTTGTAGGTCAGTGTTAGGGCTGAGTTCAGTTAACTAGAGACAATTCTTTGACATTAACAGCTGAAATAGGGCCACATTAGAAGTGCTGTTGTGTGATCACATTTTAGTGCCTATTATGTCTTGATTAAGACTCCCCTGGATATTCCTTTTTAATGGAATTTGAGGAATTAAAAATGGCTTCACAAATCACTTTTTAATCTGGTGAAGTAAGCAGGGAATGAAAAACACCATGCTGTCATCTTCAAGTGCAAGGAAAGTTGTAAATAAAGAAAACAAATTAGTGGCTGGTTCACACCTCATCAGCTACCTAACAACCTGTTACCAGTTAATTACACACCTTTAAAACGCATGTACAAGGGAAATTATTCAGAAAGGGGAGGGTGGCAGACAAGTACCATTGCAGAAGAGGCTCTATTTAACTATTTCAATAACCAAGCATAAAGGGGAAGCATTTTTTTTTTCTCAAGAATTATAGTCCCGAAAGTGTCATCTCTTAGTAGTCTAGCCCCAATGGCCTCCACACCAATTATTCACTCTAGACAGATAAATATTAGTTGAGGACCTCCTGGGAAATACAATCTCTGATATCCCCTTGTGACCTATTCTAATCTCTGTCCATCAGCAGCCTCCACTGGCTGTTTACTATGTTCGGAGCCCAATCCTGAGCAATGAGAGAAGAATTAGACCACAGATGACCAAACTAAACACCACTGCCGAGAAGTCTGAACAGTCTCGCTGTGTGCTTCCTGTTCTGCAATATACCAGTTTCCTCTTGCTTTGCTGTAGTTTGAACAGAAGGCAATTGGAAACTATGTATACTGGACAAGGAATGAATTTGGGGTGGAAGCTAAGACTATTACGTGACTTTGTCTATGCACAGCCTTGTTGAAGGACTCACATGTGCATGTGTGTGATTTATTTTTTCAAAATTATTTTCAATAAGTGAAAGACACCAAAATATGGGTTGGTAAATGCTAATGATATGAGGGAGCTGTCCTCCAGGATTTTGGTCTGGATACTGGCTTTGACTCCATGGCTTATCTGGAGTCAATCCTTTTCTTACTCCACGCTCCAAGTTAGCCCTGTTAAACCAGGATAATCAAAACCTACCCCACTGGACTGCTTGGAGGTACAACTGATGGAAATAATCCCAATGCACTAAGCCTGTGGTAAAGGTTAATTACTATTATTTTCCATGGTATTTATGGAGAGTGAACGATGAGATTGGTTTTGTTGCCTGATCAAATCTATTTCCCATAGCTCTTACTGTAACTTATGATCTAAATTTTAAAAATGGTAATATGCTACGCACCTACTAAAGGTTCTACCTCAAATTAGCGCATTTTGAAATTCATAGTCTAAGCAGTTTGAAATCAGTTAACTCCACAAATTAATATACTGTATGTTCATTCCATTTGAATTATTTTTATTCCTAAGTGAATATTTACATGGTATGCATCCAGGGTCAGTTAGCATTAATTTATCATCTAGCAACTTAATTCTTCAGGGGGCACTATAGCCAAAGACATCTAGACATTTTCATTTAAAAAAATATGTATGTCAGGACGCCTGGGTGGCTTAGTAGGTTGAAGTCTCTGCCTTCGGCTCAGGTCCTGATCCCACGGTTCTGGGATCAAGCCCCACATTGGGCTCTCTGCTCAGCGGGAAGCCTGCTTCCCCTTCTCTCTCTGCCTGCCTCTCTGCCTACTTGTGATCTCTGTCTGTCAAAATAAATAAATAAAATCTTAAAAAAAATATGTATGTGTCTATACAAACTTATGTACACGCATACATTTTTCCACAGTCTATAAGCTGTTCAAAGTCATTTGGGTAAAATTCTCCTGGATATTTGCCCAAAGACATTTGTTAGTTGGTTAGGTAAATGGTTGAATGAATGATTTGAGCAGGATGTATGGATTTTTATTAAATCTTTGCCTAGATATTGAGCATATCCATAGCAAATCTTCTCAGAGAGTAATGACCGCTCTCCACCCCATGTAGGTCAAATCCAGAATGCTTTTCTATAACACTCCCCAATCTCATTGATAAGCTTCCAAAAAAACTAGTTAATTAGTATGATATGGTTCATCATGGAGTAGTGGAAAAGATATTGCATCAAGTTTTGATTCTCTGGTAATTATATCTTCCATATATTATTCTTGCATTTTCTAAAAGTAATGCAAACATATAAAAAACACAGATCAAAGGACTCCCATAGTTCCATCCCTCCAAGATTACCACTTTATATATACGGCTTTTTTTTTTTTTTTTTCAGAAAACTTTTTTCAAGTTGTTTTATTTACAATGCCAACTTTTAAAAGGTCATTATATATACAGCTTTTAAACAAAAAAATGCATTATTCTATATAATCTGTTCTGAAGCAACTCCTTACTGATGAGAATTTAGGTTGTTATGAAGCTTTTCTATTATAACAATACTGGAAATAAACATCCTTGGACATATATCATCCCTTACTTATGCAAGCCTTTCACTAGTTAAATACCCAAAAGTAGAATTGCTCATTAACGGCTATCCACATTTAAATCTTAATAAATATTACTGATTAGTCTCCTAAAGAGACTAATGAACGCTCACTCATAAAGCAGGAGTTTTCTTTTTCCTGCCACTCACTTGCTTGTACCAGTTAGTATCACTCTTTCATGTGTTTGCCACTCTCAGATGAGAAAAGATAGATCTTATTTTTTATTTGGGCATTTAAGACTATTATGGGATTGACCACTCATTCACATGTTTTTGGTCATTTTCATTTATTTTTCCATTAATTATTGTTTACCTTTCACCTTCATCTCACCCCTATTTTCTAGTTCTATCACTTTGGACAATTCAACCTCTCTGAGGTTTTATTCATTATCTATACATTGTCCAAATGAGATACATCCAACACCTGTGCTCTTACCTTTGTCTCTTTCTCACCAACCTGATTTTCATCTCCATCTCACTTTGAAATGTTTTGTGAAAAGATAATTCCACCCCCCCAAAAAAGGTAAAATCATGGCTCTCATCCAATGTAAAAATGAACATATTTTAAATATTTTACTTACTTATTTGATCGGGGAAGCAGGCAGATGTTATACCAGTTCAATGAAAAGTCAAAGGCACATATTTCTGTGGAGTCAAGCAATGGAATTGCAAATGGAGGACATAGTGGTGTTTTCCTAAGGGAGGAAGGAAGTCAGTTGAAACTCCATCAGACAAGGTAGGATGTACTGTCTATCAATTTTTAAAGAGTTGTAAAATAGTTCAAAGACTAGGAAAAGCTAGAGTTTGATAACACTGAAGTTTATGCCATATGTAGATACTGCACAATTTTCCACTGAAACATAGTATTTTCTATAGTCTCTTCCCTTTTGATCAAAAATAATCTCAAAAGATTATTCCTGACTACAAAATAAGATTGATATTAGTGAATTTGGCCTGGTTATTTAAATAGGAAACACTGCTTGACCATAGAGGTATTCTTAAGTTTTCTTTGCAGGAAGATTTTATAAGGAATCTCAGAATGGACTTTTAAAAGCCCCTTGTTATTTGCTATTCTGACATTAGGAGACTGGGGTAAGAACTCACCACTAGATTTCACCTGCACTATCTATAAATCTGGGCAAATTCCTCTCTTTTCCAGTTCCGCAAAATACCCTGACATTCTTGGACCTACCAGGAAGTGACCCTCCATACTTACTTTGAAGACTGGGAACCCTCTTAGCCAGGTACCAGAACAGTTTGCTTCATAGGGCTTTGTAAACACTTGTGCATGAAGTCTATAACGTTACCTTGTTTAAAGTACATGGTCATGGGGCGCCTGGGTGGCTTAGTAGGTTAAGTGGTCAATTCATGATTTCAACCGAGGTCAAGATCTCAGGGTCCTGGGATCAAGCCCTGGGTTGGGCTCCAAGCTCAGCAGGGAGTCTGCTTTAGGATTCTCTCTCCCTCTGCTCCTCCCCCAACCCCAAATAAGTGAATAAATCTTTTTTTTTTTTTTAAAGTATGTGGTCATATTTGATTAAATTAGCATCATTCTCAAATATAATGCCTGGGTGTCCATATACAAAAGAATAAAGCTGGACTCTTTTCTTGCATTATACACAAAAGTGACCAAAAATAGATTATGGACCTAAAAATAAGAGCTGAAACAATAAAACTCTTAGGAGGCAAATCTCTGTGACCTTGGGTTAAGCAAACCCATCTTAGGTATGACCCCAAAAACACAAATGGTAAAAGAAGAATTTGATAGGACTTTATCACAATTTACTTCAAAGGGCACCATCAAGAAAATGGAAAGACAACACACAGAAAGGGAGAAAATATTTGCAAGTCATGTATTTTATGAAGGACTTGGAGCTAGAATATATAAAGAAGTCTAACAATTCAATGATAAAAATTAATAATGCAATTTAAAAATGGGCAAAAGATGTGAATAAATATTTCTCCAAGAAAGACATATGAATAGCCAGTAAACCCATGAAAAGATGCTCAACATCATTACCTATCAGGGAAATGTCAATCAACATCATGAGGTTATACCACTTTAAACCTATTACGATGGCAATAATCAAAAGGCAGATAATAAAACTGTTGGCAAAGAGGTGGGGAAATTGGAGCCCTGATACACTGTAGTGGAATATAAAATGGTGCAGCCATTTGGAAAACAGCTTGTCAGTTAAACAGAGTAACCTTAAAAACAGTTAACATGGAATTACCATTCGACCCAGCCAATCTACTTCTAGGTATATACCAAACAGAAATGAAAACATCTGTCCACACAAACACTTGTACATGAGTGATTATAGCAGCATTCCAAAAAGTGGAAAACAACACTAAGTAAGTCTCATCAACTGAGAAGATAAATAGTGTTATATTCATACAATGGAATCGTATTTGACAATAGCAAGAAATAAAACACAATCACAAGGAAGGAAGGGAATCCAATCACAAAAAGGAAGGAAGACAATCACAAGAAAAATTAACCCCACATATTGTATGATTCCATTTGTATGAAACATCCCAAATAAGCAAATCCAAGTTGGTGGGTTTTTGGAACAATGGGGAGTGACTGCTCATGGGTGCCAGATTTCTTTCCGAGATGATAAAAATGTTCTAAAATGGATTGTGCTGATGTTTGCAGAATACACCAAGAATCACCGAATTGTACACTTTAAATGGTTGAACTTTACAGTACACGAATGGTATCTCAGTGAAGCTATTACGTGAAGAAGAATAATTGAAAGAATGACTGACCATTCATTCATCTGATAATCTGATTCATTCAGACTGTTGTTGCCTGATATCAGGCAAAGCAGTGCCAGGACTCTGATAAATGGAAACACATTTTGGGCAATGAGGGCATTAACAAATCTCTAGGAACTTCACAGTCTGACTTCAATTTCTGAAATGTTTGTATTAACAAGCCTTTACTCATGTAAGTTTTACCCAGGATAGGCTAAGCATCTCTTCTGGACTTGACAACTCTTCCTAGACAACTGAACAATAATAGTATATCAAATAAACCTGCTTTTTTTTTTTTTTCTAGCACCTCCCTTTTTATGACGTGAAAGAACAAATCTTTGTGATTTCAAAGGAGCCCTCTGAGAGATTTCATAGAAGGTTTTAGTTATTTGGGGGTCCTCTGTTGACTTGAAGAACACAAAGGAGTTTGGACACCAAAGATGACCTACTTCCTTTGGACAAAACTACTCTTCCTTAAAAAATACAGAAGTACACACACAGCTGAAGTTCTCTAAAACTATGGCTCCTAAGTATGATCTAAACCACATTACTTCTAACTTTTAATAAAAATAACAAACTTCTGGGACACATGGATGGCTCAGTTCGTTGGGCCAATGCCTTTGGCTAGGGTCATGATCCCAGGGTCCTGGGATCTAGTCCCACATCCGGCTCCTTGCTCAGCGGGGAGCCTGCTCCTCCCTCTGCCTTTGCCTGCCATTCTGTCTGCCAGTGCTCACTCTCTCTGACAAATAAATAAATAAATAATAAATAAATAATCTTAAAAAAAAAAGTAACAAACTTCTAATTCACAGAGAAAACTGGGGAGGGGCTAATTGTCTGTCAGTCACACATCAGCCTTTTGTAGCACAGTCGAAGAGCTCATGAATACACATAACGCGGCTCTCTCTACAGCCTCTTGCCATCATTTATATACATTTCCCAAAGTGGCAGAAATGAGCCTACTCATTATGGACCCAAGAGAAAGCCTCATAAAAATGAGAAGCAAATGGATACAAACTTAAAATTATGATCACTAATCAGTATTTCAGTATTCTATTGTACTATCTTGAGATACTTGCTATCATACTAATTATCAAATAAATGTCCTTTAATTAACTCAAGTTAGTATTAGCCTAAGGTTTTAAGTTAACTATAGATCTTGTAAATTGTCTTCAAACTGACAAATGACAAAATGTAATTACTGTTGAAATGGAGTTGATCAGAATAATGATTTAATTTGAGTAAATACAAATTTGCATATTTCATAATCTTAAACATTAAATAGAAGTAACATAAGAAACTTCAACCAGTAAATCTGTTTAAGATTAGAAAGCATATATCCAAGTAAAAATTTACTCTTTTATATACATATATATTTATATATATGTATATGTATATGTATATATCACTAACAAAGCAGAGAAGACATAGCTATTTTTTAAAAAATAAAACAAGTAATCCTAATTTGTCTCATTTAGTAAATTCTGTGAAAGTACATTCTTAAACATTTCTGGGCTGAATACTTTTTAAATCCATCACATTGAAAATATGAGGAATTCAATTTCCTTATTTTCTGAGAGTTTTGGGATTATTTTAGTGATATATGTTTAACTTTATAAGTCAATCAAAATAAAATTTCTTTAATTTCAGAGACTTTATAATCTAGTTTATTAACACTATTGAAAGTAAGAAAATATTACATACTCACAGAGTGAGAAAGAAAGGTTTTTCTGAATTATAGTAACATATACGCACACTGAGAGAGAGGAAGAAAGCTTTCAACTTGCAATCTGAAATTTTAGCCATGGGTCGAGTGTAAACAGAGAAATATAAAACTCATCAATTTAGATATCACCTTCCCAGTGGGCACAAAATTCTTAGTTAATTTGATCTCAAAATAGACAGAAAAGACTGAAACACCAGATTTTCTGCCATCTCTCTTCCAGCAGAGATCTCTATCAACTATTAATCCACTTACAGAGATCTTCAAATAATCAGATCATAAAACCAAATTCCCATTAATTACTGGAAAATAATGTATTGGCTACTGTTAAATAACAAAAGTTCAACTGAGGAAATTTAAAAGATCTAATTGGCTTTATTAATCAATTCATGAATCAGGCAGCATCCTGCATAGCAACGAGAGGGGAGCTCCAAAGGGCTACAGAAAAGGTTCTTAAAGGTACGTAGGGTGTGGAAAAAAGGAAATTATTAGCGAAGACCAGGTCACCCTGCTACGGTGAACAGGAAGGGCTTATCAGTAAATTTCCCAGTGCTGATCAGGAAATAACCCAGTTAAAGGTTACATTCTTGGAGGGGGGGTTGAAACTGCAGTCAAGTTAGGTATTAAGTTTAGGTTAACTTACTTCTTAACCTAAATAACAGCATTTGGGGCCTTTTTTTTTTTTCCTTTTAAAGATTTTATTTATTTCTTTGAGAGAGAGATAGTGAGAGAGAGCATGAGAGGGGAGAAGTTCAGAGAGAGAAGCAGACTGCCCTTGGAGCTGGGTGCCTGATGTGGGACTCGATCCCCGAACTCCAGGATCATGACCTGAGCCTAAGGCAGTTGCTTAACCAACTGAGCCACCCAGGCACCCCCCCCCTTTTTTTTAAGCACCGCAAACAATCGAAAACCCAAACCCAAAATATAAAACAGGCAGAGAGGAAACTTAAAATTAGAAAAGCAGTGAGCAAAATTCTATTGCTATTTTGGATTCACTTTTCAGAATCAAGGAAAAGTCAACTTGGGCATACACTGCCTACGGAGTGTGCTTCTCGGCTTATGAAGTTTTTCTGGCTCTGGTAGGTAAATCCACTGGGCACCTCAGTGGAACCTCAAACACTGTTAAAAGATAATTTTCTGAGAAAGGTAAAATCACGACTCTCATATGGATATAAAAATGAGCATGTGTTAAAGATTTTATGTTACTCATTCAAGGAAGGAACCAGGTAGATGTTATAATAGGGCTTATAGAAGTCAAAAGGCACAAATTTCTACGGAGTTAGGAAACGGAATTGCCAACGGAACCAAAACCACTGTTCACACGAGAGAATGGGGAGTCTATTGAAATTCTCCAGAGCAGACAGAATGTGCTTGTCTCTCTACTTTTACAAAGAGTTGTAAAGTAGTTCAAAGATTTTGAAAGGCTAGGCTCTAATAACCCAGAAGGATATATGCTATACGTAGATCACGCACGGCTTTCTGCTGAAACACAAATTTATTTTTTCTACAGTCTGTTCTTCTGGATGTCTTTATTTAGCAGCTGTTCATGTCTCCTGTAGACCCCATAAATGTTTAATTGCTCTTCAGAAAAAACCTTGCTCTCACAGAACTAGCAGTTGAGAAAAGATTTCTACTTATGTGGTAAATGCAAAGTGGTTTTATTAATACTTTTCCCCTTTATGTGATATTGAGCTACCCATTTAACTGATTTTTTTTCCATTTCTCTATTAGTTGTTTGGGCATCATTATAGATAATACGCAAAAGAAAATAAATTGCTTGTAGCTGGGAACAATTGAAGTTATAGGCTGAAGTGAAGAGGCCCAAAGATCACTTAATTAATGGATTGGTTGATTTCATAATCACTCATGGGTTGTTCTCCGTGTGGTAGGCACCATGTTTAAAGAAAATGTAGTTTCAGCATTCAATAATATTGAGTTTATCTGGGGCAGTTGATGAGGAAATAAGCATCTATAGAGAGCGGTGAGAATGTTTATTATAATATAGGTATGCAAAGGATGTCTTAGGACCACAGTCTGGGAGTCAAAGTCACCTAAGACACCTAAGCTCAATCCTCAAGGAGCGAGCAAAGTCAAAGATGTCGACAGGGAGATTCAGGGAGAGCGAGTAACAAGGCCAAGGGTCGGAAAGCAAGACAGCGGACTTCATTCTGGAAATGACAATTCCTTCCAGGAGCTGGAGCAGGAAGAGGGGTTTGGGAGGTAAGGAAGGGCAGCCAGAGGAGGTAGGGGAGGAAAACAGGATCACACCATGGAGGAACCAAAGAACCAGGGCCCTCACCAGCAGGTGAAGCATTTTAAGTTAGGGATTTCCACGATCAAATTTGCATTTAAAAAAAAAAAATCAGTCAAGCAGCAGGGGAGGAAATGGATTGGTAGCACTAATGTTTCCCAGTGTACATTTCATTAATGATTCAGCACAGACTTTTAACTGATGCTCAGGTTCCCCCCTGCAACCTTTGTTTACAATGTTTTTGGCCCATAGCCACAGCTTTGTTGCATTTTGAGTGTAAGACTGTGACTTTGACATGGAGGATGAATGAAAAGAGATGAAGGGAAAAATGATGAAATGAAGCAGGGTCCCGCAAACTACAGCTTACAGGTCAAAATCCACTGCCCATTATTGTAAATAACTCTTTATGGGCACATGGCCACGCCCCTGTGTCAGCCTTGTCCCTGGGTGCTTTTTTGTCACACAGTGGACCTGAGTAGTTTTGAAAGGCTGTACAGAACGCCAAGTTTGCCCACCCCTGATAGGAAGGGTTGAAATGTCTGTTAACTTACTTAGTTTATCTGATCACTTATTATTTATTCCCGATATTCCAAAGGATTTATGCAAATATTTGTGGCCAGCCCAGTGCAAATTTTCAAACCTTGAAAGCTGGGCTGGTCATAAAGCTTTTCAAAATGACAATATTAATGCCATGTAGAAGATCATCCTATAGGACATTAATTCTTACAAAATCTTCTAAGAAGGAACAGAAAAATCTGGTTTATATGCTATTGAGCTTGATTTATTTTTGTTCAAGGAGAGATACTTGGAAATGGATACATTTTTAAAATATTCTGCAAAACTTTCAGGACCTTGAATTTGACACTCTCAAAGACAGAAAGTACAAGTTTGGGCACTGAGTATTAATAGTTATGATTTTTCCTGGATTCCTGGTTTAATATCTCTGGGCTTAGCATCTAACACCCTATTCATAGGAGAAATGCACTGTAGTGTTTTGTCATGGACCAATTTGAGCATCTTCTCCAGTCCCTATTCTAAATAAGACTGCTTTGGATTGCATCAAACAGGCACTTTGCAGAGGCTACAGACTGGGAGAGGTCATGCAGTTCACAGCTAGGGCCTGCAGTGCCCTTCACCAAGCCCCCCAAGCTGCCTGCTCAGCCATCCTTAGCTCAGACACTTTGAATATTTGGAAATTTAAAGAAAAGGAGCAAAAACCTGTTAGGTTTAAATCTTCTGCAGTGTCCTCCGGAGACTGACTGGGACACATGCATGAGTAGCATTTACTTAATAAGAAACTCCTTTGAGTAGAGTTGAAGCCCAGAAAACAGTGATGTTTAAAAAAAAAAAAGAAGAAGAAGTATATCTCAGTCCTTGATTGAAATTATCCAACATTTTGGGAAAAGTCAATTTGCATAACAGTTGGTGTTTCACCTCCTGGTGTTAAACCCATCTTCCCTAAGCTGTCTTTTTGGATCTGTTAATCAAGTTTTCTGCCTTCTCTAGACAGCAGTCTAATTGCTTATGTCCTGCAGAAACCCCTTACCGAGAGAGAGATTTAATTTGTACCTTAATCCAATATTTTTATGCAGCATGGTAACACACTATTACTTGCTACAGTATTTTGTCAGCTTCATCATTAGTTCCTAATAGAATTCCTTCCTTGACCTTAATCTGACTTTTATTTTTCTGTCACCTCTGTCACAACTTCTGGGTTTTTTTTTTTGACCCAGCATATCCTTTTCTGCCAGAGACAAATCATCATCACCACCACAAGAAATATTGATTGCTTGCCCACAGGGGGCACTTCACTGTACCTTGTAGGGTGGGATTTTTACCAGGTTTCATTAGCTTTCTTCTGTGATGCAGCAGAAAAAACAAAACCAAAACCAAAACAAAACAAAGCAAAAAAAAAACAACAACAAACCAAACAAACAAACAAAAAAACCACCCCAAAACAAAACAAAAAAGCATTAAAAAACCCAAAACCAAACAAACCAAATCCCAACAATCACCCACTTTGTGTCATTCCTTATATATAGAGAAAATGAAAAAACACTATGCCACAGTGTGAACCACAGACTAATGTGAATCTCAAGAGAGGTGATTTAATGAGAAATGTATTTAAACCTCTAAGTACATTAGCCCTGACCTTCCACCCTCTTTGGTTTTTTGTTTCTTGCAGGCATGACTTTCTCTTCCATCTACCCTTTTCCTTTTGCCCCCATCTGGCCTTCTGACAGCAGCAGAATGAGTGTTAGCTATGTACTATTATTTGACATCCTTCTTTTTATAAAATTGAATTTCTTTTGATAAATGTCAGAAGGGGACACACATTCTTCAGTAAAATGAGCTCAGCCTGGAACAGATTTGTCACTGCCACCTCCCCAGTCCTCTCTTTTGCTTCTGACAAATACAGTATGTCCTGAGCTTGTCTGTCCTTGGTGACCTTAGAGAAATGGAAAAGTGATCCCATCCTTTCTGATTTCAGCACTGTGAATTGTCAGAGATGGCAAGTGAGAGATGATTTAAATGTTTACATATTCTTCCTTTGTTGCTGTCCTCTCTGAGCCAATGTATATCTGGAAAGATGGCAGAAGAAAGCAATGTGAAAGGCTTTATGTTAAATAAGGCTCTTTTGTATTTTGGTTTGGAAACTCTTAATACCACAAATATTCTCTTAGGTTTTCATTTCCCACATCCTCTTAAGTATCCTGATAGAAGGATCAATTTGAAACACAGCTGATTTCTCAACATGGACGTCCTCTTTATGGAATATATTAGAAAATGAAAATTTACATGAAATAAACTTCAACTTTACTGCAGTGTACGGAGGAAAACTGTCTTTTTCTTCTACCTTTCTAAGTTCTCTATTGGGAACCCTTCAACAAAAGACATACTAAGGAAAGAAAAGCATACACATTTATTTAATGAAAGTTCTGTTGGGTCCGTAATCAAAGGAACGAGATTGATACAAAGTGAAAGTCAAGCAAAGCTTTATTTCATGCCAGGCATGGAGAATCAAACTGACCTCTTACAGAGAGGGCGACTACCCCCAGCCTCACAGACTAACTTTTAAAGGGCAAAGGCCATGTGGTTGAGCCTGGCCACACACAGGTAGCCAATGAGATTGTAACACATAGAGAAAGCTGCACAGTCATGCTAGGTCACACACGAATGACCAATTGAATTACAATTTACCCTATAGTAGATATTTGAACTAGCCTATCACCTTGGTCAGAATTGGCGCCCAAAAGGAGCCCAAAAGGTGGGGCCCGCACTCCTTGGTAGCTAGGGAGACAGTATGCGCGCCCCACTGATTGGATGTCTCCACCTGGCCTGACCCACCCTTGTATTTGGGCTCTGTTACCTGGGACTGGTTTCCAGGACTTGCTTTTAAGTAAGTTCCTGGGGGTGGGGGGGCAGGGACAGTTTAAGTTTTACTGCATAAACAACAAAATCACTGTTTAACCGGATGGAGCTGCTCTGGCTAAACAAGCCCTTACAGTTCTATGTAACATGGAGTCTACACAAAGAAACGATGACTCAAAGAAACGGTTTCATCTGAGTGTTTCAATGCTATTTGTGATGAAGAGTGGGAAGTCATGGAAAGCTAAAACAAGGTGAAGAGTATGAGGTAAGTGTAGTGCACCGGGGAAGAAGTGGGTACCTTATAAAGCCTATTCATTCAGATTTCTTTCTGGGTCCCTTCATCTTTGGAGATAAAGATGCTCCTTTCCTCCAGGTGTAGGTAAGATAAGGAAGCTGAAGGACTCCTTAAAAATCTGCTTTTTCCTCCTTCTCCTGCTTCTGTTCTTGCTGGGACCTGCACTCCCACCTTATTCTTGACTCATAATATATGTCCCCTTGTAAAGGGCTAGGAGTTAATGATTTATTTAGAGACTTTCAGTGGAATAGATAACATCTAAGGAGGAACCAGGCAAGAATGACCAGATGCAGCTGTCCTGTGCTTATTCCAGACCACTGGTGCTAGACATCTAGGTACCAAGATCCCACGGCTCCAAGATATAAGTGACTTATGGAGGACACCTGGGCCCTTGTCCTTGTTCTAACCAGTTCCTGGATGCACAAAAGGACACATATCCCAGACCACAGTCCTCAATAAAAACCTCAACCCTGAGCAAAGATCAGACTCTCTCTCCTTTCCTTTCTGAGTGTCCCACTCATCTGTACTTGTGCTCTCTCTGTATCTTCAGTGAACTCTGCTCTCACCTGCCACTGCCTCCCATTTGATTCCTGTCCTATGCGTAGCCAAAGCCCTTCTAGGCTCATCCTTCCAGACCCCCTCTGGGTCCATAGACCTGGCCTGCCTGCATGAGAGGGAGGGCACCTCTCACAGAACATTGGATGGCCTGTTGCAGGGGAAGTTCAGGAAGTCTCTCCCGTATGTGCCTTTTCCCAAATTCCTTCAGCTCGAAATATTTAAGACATCAAGTTGTCATATTTTGGGGTAACCTTTCCTGAACCCAGTGAGTAGATCAGTCTTTTTCTGTGTGCATGATAACATTGTTATGTTATTCCTGTGTCAAAGCAGCCCTGAATAGCAGAAATGGGATAAAAATGAGTATGCTAATGTAGTGATACAAGGTATTATCTTCTTTTCAGGTAGTTATGCTGTTTGGTGAGTTAGAGACTACAGCATGTGGAAGTGTCACACAAAGGAAACTTGATTTGCAGCAAATATGAGGATAACTTCCAAAGCCTTTACTTCCTTAGCAGAGATGAGTGGGTTCCTTTTATTTAGGGTTAGGATGAATATTCAGAAAGGGGAGCTTTGTCATCTCCCCTAAAGATAGCCAAGCCTGTAAGAGCATCCTATGTTATGTTAATCATAATCATATGATTATATCAATACAGCTAACACCGAAACACCTAGTTCAAAGTCAAAATGATAAGGGGAAACCTGTACTCTAAGATAGAGGACCAAACCAGCAAGGGAACTCTAGTCTCTGTCTCAAAGCCTTTCCAGTTCTTCTTTCCTACCCCATTTCCTGCACGCATGGCATGCTCCAAAAGTACCAAGCATGCAGAAGTAGAAGGGTATAAATTACCCTCCCTGCTTGCGCTCGGGGCTCAGAACTTTGGAGAACAGCCTCCGCTGGGACCCCTGGTGTTGAATAAACCTCCGATCCTCCAAGGTCTCAGAGTGCCTCTGGGTTCTTCCACCAGGATCCAGTCCAGGTTCAGTAACATTTGGTTCCCTGACCGGGAAACCCAGCCGTGCCGGCCCACTGTTGCCGCAGGTTTGGGGCCATGGCGGGGCAGTGATGGAAGGAGGGATCCTCAGGGAGAAAGCGCGCCCTGCCTAATCTTACGCTGTCTTTCCCCGGTTGCCTCAGGCTGGTCTGTAGTGATGTTCCCACCCAGACTCAAAGGAGATTTGGCAGGTGAAGACCCGGTCCCACCGTTGGATTCTGGTAAGGCCTGGGGCCCCAGGACCCAGGCAGGCCCATCCGTGAAGGTGGAAGGGGTAATTGATCACTTCCCAGACACCTCTTAGAGGCCTCACAGGTAGGGACTCTGGTGGAGGTAGGGGGAGGTCCTTAAGGTCAGGAACCCCCAAAAGGTCACGATCCCAGGTGTCCCTCAGGATGGGGACTTTAAGGAACGTTCCCAAGCATCTGCCGAAACTCCCTTTGTTTTGGGAAATTCCCTGCCTTATCTGGCCGGACATGGACTGCTATCCCCACCTTGTTGGTGGGAAAACATGGCGTCTGCTCCTTTGGAGCTGATGAGCTCCTGAACTGGGGAACCCTTTCTCTGCCTTCTGGAAGCACTTTGTGTCTTCTGCCTCCCCAAACCCCTTCTCCTGTTTCTGCACCACCTTGGGTGCAGCCTGCAATACTGGCTTCTAGACAGTCCTCAGTGCCTCAAGCACCATGGCTCCTCCCTTCATTGTCAAGGAGCAAGAAGAGCACGCCCAGTACAGAACACGAACCTCTCCAGATTTCCCCATGAAAGTTGACCATGGAGAGGATCCAGGTGGAACTTAATTCAGCATTTAAACTAAGTTTGTTGGTTTAGTTAAGACGGATGTGTCTTTTAAGTTATCTGTGGTAAACGTGAAACTTTTATTCTACCAAGGTTTACTGAAGGTCAAATAACCTCGTGTTATCTCTGTTGCGTTGTTAGTAAAAAGATGACTAAAGTAGTAAATTGTCTCATCAAAGTTTTCATCGGTAATTGTTAAAATAGTTTTCAAAGTGTTTGGTAACCTGAAACTTTATAGTTTTGCTTGGATGACAAATGGAATCAAATTTGTTGGACATCTGGGTTTTTCCAAACGGGATAAAGTGCTAAAGCATTGATTGCTGGACATAGGTTTGTGCTTTTGACTTACTGCAAAGAACTGAGGATATAAAAATCTGTTGGTAAACATGTTTTGTACTTAACCGATTCACAGATTTGCCATTTAAGAATTCTGGTGTAGGGGCACCTGAGTGGCTCAGTGGGTTAAAGCCTCTGCCTTTGGCTCAGGTCATGATCCCAGAGTCCTGGGATCAAGTCCCTCATCATCGGGCTCTCTGCTCAGCAGGGAATCTACTTCCCCCTCTTTCTCTGCCTGCCTTTCTGCCTACTTGTGATCTCTATCAAATAAATAAAATCTTAAAAAAAAAAAAAAAGAATTCTGGTGTAACAGTTCACAATTGGTTATTCCTTAGTCTTCACTAGAGATCAAGGTTTCCAAAGAATGCAAAATTCTGCTAACTGTAACTAAGACTGATGGAAATAATGGAATCAACTCTGTATGTGGAAAAGTAGGAGATATGTAAGAAAGATAAGAAATGGGAATGCATTTTGTTGAAGGTAAAAGAAGGTAATTTTGTCCTAAATGAGATGGTTGTTTGGAAAGAAATGGCTTAGGACAAAACCTGAATGCATAGGAAAGTTGTAGAAGGTTTGTGAAGGAGATCTTTGGAAATGAATTCTAGGTATGATCAGGATGGACTAAGATTGAAATGAATTTTAAAAAGACATGGGTATAGAAAGTTGGTTTTCTCTCTGTTCAAAAAGACAAAGTATTCTCAATTGTTGGTCTGCTCTTGGTAAGAAAATGCAAATAGTTGTTTTCTCTCCGCCTGCTTAGAAAAATCAGTTTCTATGTCTTGTGTTTATCAGGTCTTTAACATCCCTAATCCTATGGAGGCATGTGCTTTAAAACTTTCTAAGGTTTTAACAAACTTCCCCAAGATTTAAATCATGAACAATGTCTTGTAGACTAATTAGGCTTGCTTGTTTGGTATGTAACGTTCCGCTTCTGGCTATTGAAGTGTTATGTATCACAGAATAACTGAGTTTCCTTGTCAATTGTATCATAGTGAACTCTCCCATCACGTCATTAACCATGTCATTTCTGAGTATGTCATTTATAATTGTTCTAATTCTATTATAAAATGAGTTATATCTTCAAAGAGAGTCATAAAAGGACTTTTAGGATAGATACACATATTCAGTATATTAAAAATCCTAAAACTGAAATGGGTAAAAACTTCCAGAACTAAGAAGCTACATTCAGACTGAACAAGAATCAGTAACTTGGGACTAAATGAACCAGAAAGATGATTAAAATTTTATGATCCTTGTTTGAAAAGCATTGATGGTTCCTTAATGTTCACTCTTACTGATTAAGGAAACGTAAGATTTCTATGACATACAGAAACATGATAAAATAATAATTTGTAAGCAAATTAAAGCATTCAACTTTTCTCTCTCTCTGAACCCTCTGAAACTCAAAAGGTCTCAGTAAGTATTCCTTCTTCCATGGCAATCAGTCGTTTGCATAAGTTTAGTGAGAATCTGTTCTCCTTGTAACAGGACACCATTGGAAACATAGGTTATTTTACTAAGGCTTTGACTGGAATGTCGTATTTGAGAAAGACATGCATACATAGACTCAGATATGACCAGATAGCTTTAAGGAACCAAGGTTGACTTTATGAAACCTGGAGCCATAAAGGCTCTTGGAACTGTTGGCCTGATATCTTTCTTAGAGAGGTCCCAGGAACCTCATCAGGTGAATAAAGAATGTCACTTCCTGGCAGGTACAGGACCCTCAAGATACTTTGGGGACTTCATGAAGAGGAATCTGCCCAAATCTTGTAGGTATTGTAGGCATGTCTGATGGCAAGTGCATGGCTTGGCTTCTGGCCTGGAGAGGCTACTAAAAGTTCAACCTAGTGATTCCTTATAAAGTTCCACCAAAGCAGATTCTAAAAGATCTATATGGTCACTCACTGTTCTTGCTGAGCTTATGTAAATAATTAGGCCAGGTTTGTTAGAACTGAACTTGTTTTTCAAGTAAATTAGTCCTAATTTGGCTATCTCTGGAAATGAGGGTTATTTTAGAGAGAAAAATTACATTTAAATACACACCTTTGTGGAGGTAAGTTCTAGATTTGATTGTCTTTAAATGATTGTTGTTTACCTAAGCTAGACAACTTGAGGTAAACTTCAGAGAAGTTGCACCAATAGCTCGTTTAGACAATCTTCTTGTTTTTATTCTGTGGGGATAATAATAACTGGGCCCCATGGCACATGATTAGACAACCGGAAAATGGGATTGATTCCCCCCAAATTGTATAACTTATCACCTTGACCAGTTCTGTGTGGCAGAGATAATGAAATCATTATCATCATGGTATCAGAGCATACCCCACTCCATAGGGTTAACTATGGACTTGTGGGGATAATGAATGACCTCACTTTCTTTATAATTGGATTGGGTAATGCACTTGGGGTTAGCCTTATCTCCTGAGACAAGTTTTTTCCCACTTGCCAGTGATCCTTTGTAATTAGAATGTAAACTCTTTACCTCAAGGAGGTCTTAATGGTATTTTTCAGTCATATTTATCCTAGAAGCCACCTCTATTGAGGTACAGTTGCAAACAAAAGCTTTAGCTAAGCATACAACAGTGCTCCTGGTTAAAGGAACCTCAAAGCTCACTATGGGACAGCCCCTGACTGTAATGAGTTCACATCAGGTCCACAGTGTCTTAGAAACCAAAGGCCACCAATGGATGATGGAGGCCTACTTATTAAATACCAGGCTATGCTGATATGTCTGAAATAATACCTAAAACCTGTCAGACTTTAAATCCAGCTACCCTTATGCCTGGACCTGAATGTCGCACTTCTATAGAGCATAACTGTTGGAGGTCATTGATCTTGTTTATTTTAGTCAACTGGATTTAAAAGATTGCCGCAGCTATAATTCACCTCAAGGCTCTATGGCAGGCCACCCCTGTAATAAGTAGGCTTAGAGAAGACCTCGAACAGATTGGAAACTTAGAAGTGTCCCAACACCTCCAAGCCCTGGGAAAAACTCGAAGGCACATCTCCCGAGAAGCTTTAGAAAGGACCCTCTCAAACCATGGTGGACAGGACCCCACACTGTTGTTCTAACCACCCCTACTGCCCTCCAGGTCTTAGGTGTCACCCAATGGGCCCATTACTTTAGAGTAAAGAAGGCTCTCACCAGTTGGATGAATCACACCACTGGAAAGCCCATCCAGATCCTATGGACCTGCTCTGTCTCCACCTTTGATGAGACCCCACCAACTGTTGGACATCTGTTCACCATGGTCCCTGGCTATTGTCGGCACAATATCCCTCACCTCAGGAGTTGGACTTTACGTCGATGCCTCTTCTCCCAGAAACATTTTATTGTTGTTGCTTATCAGGCAGCCTTAGGAACCTAAAGATGGATTGCTAAGATCATAGAAAACACTGTTACCAGGCGAGCCACTCCCCTAGCCTTGCAGGGCCATTGTAATAGATGATAATGATGCCCTCTAAACTAGGTGTTTAAAAGGTCATCAAAGGGGGGAATGGTAAGGGAAAAAACTGTGCTCTGAGATGGACGACCAAACCAGAAAGGGAACTCCAGTCCCTGTCTCAAAGCCCTTCTGGGTACTTTTTTCCTACTTCATTTTCCATGCGCACATCAGAAGTACCAAGTATGCAGAAGTAGAAGGGTATAAATTACCCTCCCTTGCTTGTGCTTGGGGCTCAGACCTGGAGAACAGCTTCCTCAGAGCCCCCCCCACCCCCCGGGGTTAAATAAACCTCTGATCCTCCAAAGTCTCCGAGTGCCACTTGGTTCTTCTGTCAGGATCCAGTCCAGGTTTCGTAACATTACGAGAAAGATTTCAATTAGATTTTACAAATTCTCCAATAGTTATTCAATGGTCATTGAATGAAATGGATCATTGAACAATTTATTGCTTGGACAAACTGTTAGTAACCTCTACTGGATGAAGATGAGGTGCTGAGCATAGGATGGACAGAAAACTAGACAGACAAGGTTCTTGCCTGCAAGGGACTTAATTGTTAGTAGACAAATTAATCTACAGATTAGGACACTGTCACCAGTTGAGGTTGAAATCAGATCATGATGGGTCCTCTTCCCCATCATGATTGTTTATTGTTGGTGAACACCTATCCTTACCATTTTAACTAATGTCTGGTTTCGTCTTTGACACTTACAAGGACACGCTCATTGGGTATAGGGCCCATCCTAATCTGGTGTGATTTCATCATGATCTTTACCTTATTTACATCTGCAAAGATCTTCTTTCTTTTTTTTTTTTTTTTTAATTTTATTTATTTATTTGACAGATAGAGATCACAAACAGGCAGAGAGGCAGGCAGGGGAGTGGGGGTGGGGAGAAGCAGGCTCCCTGATGAGCAGAGAGCCCGATGTAGGACTTGATCCCAGGACCCTGAGATCATGACCTGAGCCGAAGGCAGAGGCTTAACCCACTGAGCCACCCAGGCACCCAAAGATCTTATTTCTAAATGAAGTCTTATTTTGAGGTTCTGGGTGGACAGACATTTTAGAGGGACACTGTTAACTCACTCTACCCCATATACCTGATTAGTCATTGTGGCAAACTATTGTCCACCTAATACCCAATGCCTCTTTATTCCAGGATAATAACTTTTTTTTTTTTTTCTCAAAAAAAGACAATGTGATCAGCCCCTAGTTCTAGACCATGGTCAATCTCAGGCAATGAAGACATTCCTGTTTCCCACTTCCCCAGTGTCTGCTGTGGCTAGAGGCTGCCATGTGACTCTGCTCTGGCTAATGACGCCTCGGGTCGGCTGTGAAGGAGAAGGTTGTTCAACAACATGATGCAAAAACAAGAGAACTTAGAAATGTTGCTAATATTGTCAAAATTCTGCACCAACACCAGCACCTGCCTACCTGCAACTGCTTAAGTAAAGTAAGCCTCTACATGGGAAGCCCTGTTTAGCAGAAATTCTCTACCTTGCATGCAAATGCATCTTTAATTGATTTACTCACCAAGTTCAGTTAATTTTCTTTTTGAAATGTCTCTCCTATTTATTCCTTCTGATGGGGCTCAGGGCAGGCCACCCCAAAATATGCCAAAGTGGCATATTGATTATTTTGAATTAAGATTACTTGAGAAACAGCTGGTGCAAGAAAGATACCCTGACCCTGCTTTCTCTCCCCCTGAAAGCAGAAAATGAATCTCCCATGCGTGCCGGGAGATAGAGTGACATCCTTATCAAGGAGATAGAAAAATCAGAAGAGAGAAGAGAGAGAAGACTATGTGAACAAACTCTGCTTAGCCTAAGTTTCTTTGTCTTGTCAGTTGTTCACGAATTTATTGTTTTTTTGTTTTTGTTTTTGTTTTGTCTAAAAGGTATATAAGAAGCCTACTTGGGTTGCTTTTTGGGTCCTGTATCTATGAGACCTCCATATATATGAAATTAATTTCTTTCTCTCCTATTAATCTGTCTTGTGTCAATTCAATTATTAGACCAGCCAGAAGGACTAAGAGGGGTAAGAGGAAAATTTCCCCTCCCTGACACTTCCTTTCCATTCAATCAAGTCTTCCTCATTTCTCACTAGACAATTATAACATCCTAATTAGCCTCCTAGCCTCCCTGCCTCATTCTAGACTCATCTATTCCCTATGGACTCAGGAGTAATTGCTCTGAAACACAGATTATGCTCTCTGCTCAAAAACTTTCCTCAGCCCCCAGTTACTAAGAGAATAATGTCTAAACTTGCTGGCACTAATGATCTGGCCTCAGTCTATTGTTTTCTGGTCTCATTTATATCCACATCATTCACGCTCTCTGTAGTTTGCATATCAAATTATTTTCCTAGGCATACTATATATTCATGTCTCAGCCTGTCTCCTCAGTTGGGAATAATTGTGGGAATCTTATTTATCCCTCAGAATCTAGCCAAACGTGTCCTCTTCCTTGAAGGCCTCCATAGTCATCCAATGGAATTCATCCGTGAACCGTGAACTCACGTAACATGTTGTTTGTTCTTTTTGTCAGGGAGCAAGAATTCCTGTCTCTTTCTAGGGTCCTTCTAGCAGGACTAAGAACAAAATTGACATGAGACCATTAACAGGAGAAAATCAAATTTAATAGCCTATGTATGGGGAATCCACACAGACATGAAAATTCCAAAGACATCAGGCACAATGAAGTATATACATCATCCTGAACTAATAAGAAAGGGGGGCGCCTGGGTGGCTCAGTGGATTAAAGCCTCTGCCTTCAGCTCAGGTCATGATCCTGGGTCCTGGGATCGAGCCCCACATCAATCTCTCTGCTTAGAGAACCTGCTTCCCTTCCTCTCTCTCTGCCTGCCTCTCTGCCTACTTGTGATCTCTATCAAATAAATAAATAAAATCTTTAAAAAAAAACAAAAAAAATTACTTTAGAAAATTACTTTTATTGTCTTTATTTAATGTTGTATCTACAAATAATCACATATACATTCTAGAACACTTAGGGGTAAGATAAACCACACATTTGTACCATAATTACAGGTTGCATAATACATTTAGCTCTGTGTAAAGAGAATTCCTCCACTTCTGCAGTCACAGGAAAGGGGGGGGAGATATCAATTAATTGGGCTCCGAGAGAATAAAGAATTCCTGATCCAATAAATTTAGGAATACTGGTTTCTAACTCCTGTTTTGGAGATTCAAAATACATATTAGCATTTTGAAGAAGTCCCAGTTTTAAAAAAATCCATTTAACTTTGTTTAATGATTTATTTGTTAAGAGGAAGAATTTTTTCCCTCAGCATATCTATTAGCAACTCTTTCAGGACGCCTGGGTGGCTCAGTGGGTTAAGCCTCTGCCTTCCGCTCAGGTCATGGTCTCAGGGTCCTGGGATCGAGCCCCTCATCAGGCTCTCTTCTCAGTGGGAAGCCTGCTTACCCCCCTCTCTCTGCCTGCCTCCCTGCCTACTTGTGATCTCTGTCTGTCAAATAAATAAAAATAAAATCTTTAAAAAAACAAACAAACAAAAAACCCCCTCTGAAAACCACAACTCTTTCTCCGCAAAAGAAAGAAAACCGTATAAAAAGCTAAGCAGCTTTCTCTTAATCTCAGTTTGAGAAGAACTAAACCATGGATTTCAGGGAAAGAAATAAGTCTTACATTGAATTTTCTATTGTGCCTAGCACAGTGTTTAGTATAAAAGCTCTCAAATGCTCATTAACTGATTAACTTCATGAAATAAAAAAAAAAAGGGAAAACAATTTGGAGTGTTTGGTGCTCCAAAAGAGTTTTGAAACCTACTTGAGTTCCAGGTAATAATCTTTGTATGTGTGGTAACTACACATAACATAATTTTCACCCTTTCTTTAAGTGTAATTTTAGTGGCATTAAGAACATTCATTGTAGTGCAACCACCACTGCTTTCTATCTCCAGAACTTTTTTATCATCCCAAAGAGAAACTCTGTAACTATTATAGGGGAGGAATAAAGTTTTCCTTGATTTTCTTAGGGTCACTGGGGGCATCTGGAAATTAAAATGACAAAGACAAATGAACAGAAAAGCATACAAGTTTATTTAATTTAAGTTTTACATGACCTGGGGGCCTTCATAAGGAAATGAAGATTCATAGAAATGGTTAAACCTGAGTTGTTTTTTTCTTTAATTTTTTAAAATGTTTTTTAAAATTTATTTATTTATTTGACAAAGAGAGACACAGTGAGAGAGGGAACACAAGCAGGGGGGAGTGGGAGTGGAAGAAGCAGGGAGGCAGGTGTGGGGCTCCATCCCAGGACCCTGGGATCGTGACCTGAGCTAAAGGCAGACGTTTAACGACTGAGCCACCCAGGTGCCCCGTTTTATTTATTTATATATTTTAAAAGATTTTATTCATTTATTTGAGAGAGAGAGAGAGAGCACAAGCTGGGTGAGGGACAGAGGGAGGGGCAGTCTCCCTGTCAAGCAAGGACCCCAATGCAGGACTCGATTCTGGGACTCCAGGGTCATGATCTGAGCTGAAGGCAGATGCTTAACTAACCAAACCACCTAGGCACCCCAACGTGAGTGTTTTTATGCTAGGTTTGGTGAAGAGAAGACAGTCATGGGAAGTTGTGATAGGACAAAGATGACCTAAGTGTAGTAAACTGGGGAAAACCTAGCAAGACTTGTTCATCAGATTCTCCATGATGTTCCTCCTTTTTAGAGATAAGGATGCTCTTTTTCTCTAGGCATAAGAGGATTCCTTCCACAGGAGGGTTTTATGACTGGCTTCAGGGAAAGGTCATAAAGTCCTTTCTGCACATGCCATTTCTCACATTCCTTCAGTTTGAAACATTCGATATGGGAAAAAAAAAAAGTGAATTGTTTGTATCACTTGGTCCAGATTCAGTGTTCCAGGGAAGAGAATCAGACTGGGCTGAGTTTAAGTCATCTGTCTTTGTTCTAAGAACCAAAGAGCTTAGAGCTGGAATTTTTGCCTGCCTCACCTGAGATTCTCTATAATTAGAAAGGTGTTTGGATGCTGGACAGATACCACTGATCAGGGATAAATTAGGCCAATCAGATTTTCTCCTTGAACATTGCTGAACGGAAACTGCTGATTTTAGCCTACCATCCTTCTTCTGTCAAGTGAAAGAGGTATAAACTTGGGAGATGTTGAATGGCCATGATCTACCTGGTGTGAGAAAGCAGAGGAAGCCTGTCTCCTAAGGGAGAAAAATAAAGCAAACATGCAGAAGAAGAGATGAGAGATGAAGAAAGGACTGGTAGATTTTCAGCTCCTTCCTTGGGCTTGACTGCTTTTCTATACTATTAAATTATTTTCCTGCTGAGGTAGGCTCAAGATAGTTCCTGTGGCATATGGTTAGGGGCAACAGAGGCTTCTCTTTATTTATTTTTATTTTTATTTTTTAAAGATTTTATTTATTTATATGACAGACAGAGATCACAAGTAGGCAGAAAAGCAGGCAGAGAGAGAGGGGGAAGCAGGTTCCTCACTGAGCAGAGAGCCTGATGGGCTCAATCCCACGACCCTGGGATCATGACCTGAGCCGAAGGCAGAAGCTTTAAACCACTGAACCACCCAGGTGCCCTGAGATTTCTCTTTAATACAAAATTTGTACCAGGGGCAGAGTTTGGAATAAGACATTCTTAATCAGAAAAAAATAGTGAAGTCAAGGCAGGCTATGTAGCGGAAGGAGCAGGGATGCAGGGAAGAGGCCTCCCCCACGACCCCAGGGCTGGTATAGAAATTTTTTGATCTTATGCAGCATTAAAGTAACTAGTTAAAGTTATTTACTGTGTCGCAGAACTGAGACCATTGTCCATCAAACTATCAGGGGCCTTATTAGAAAACATTACATGAATTTTTTTAGCTGTCAGTAAAAGAAGAATTTTTTTAGCTGTCAGTAAAAGAAGCTAAAAGCAGAAGAAAAGCCATCAAGTTGAATTTGCATGACTGGAAGTATAAAGAGAAAATCTGAGCTTCCAAACAGATTGTGGAGGTTCAGATGAAGAAATAAATCAAGGGGGTGTGACTCTCCTTTTTGTGGATAATAAAAATGTCCTAACTGGGATTCTGGAAAGAAGAATGAGGATATTCTGGAGGAATCAGAACAGTTGGGAAACACTTATCTTATCCTTACCTCTTCACCCTCATCCTTCCAATGTACCTCTTGCTAGATAAAATGGAACAGGGGCAATGTACCGCAGCTGATCAGAAAGAAATTCTGGCAGTCTGACTGCCACACCTCCGACCAAGTTTTAACTCACATCCTGGAGCACAGTGTGGATGACAGAACCTTCAGAATTGCTTCAAAAACAAACAAGCAGGGGCGCCTGGGTGGCTCAGTGGGTTAAAGTCTCTGCAGTCGCTTCAGGTCATGATCTCAGGGTCCTGGGATCAAGCCCTGCATCGGGCTCTCTGCTCAGGAGGGAGCCTGCTTCCTCCTCTCTCTCTCTCTCTCTCTCTGACTGCCTCTCTGCCTACTTGTGATCTCTGTCAAATAAATAAATAAAATCTTTAAACAAACAAACAAACAAACAAAGAAGCAAACAAAACATAGAGGCCTGAGTGGAGTGGCCAAGTCCTGGTTATTCAATTCAGAAGGTGGAAAATTCTCAGTGCATAAACTAGCCAGACTTTTGATGTTGGATTTCAGCAAGTGGAGTCTAAATCAATGTGACAGCCAGCCAAGAAAACTTTATAGAGGTTGCAGTGCCAGTAAAAAAAACCCTAAATGTGGTAAGAGGGGCCCTTAGCTGACTCAAGCCAGAGGGAAATGGAGACTCAACTCTCAGGAAATCTTCCAAGCCAATCCAAGTTACAATCCAAAGGGATACTAACACCAACTGGAAGTTCACCATTGCATCACTAAGAATATTGCCAAAGGATTTAAGTCAAAATTATGCCCTTTTAAGTCACTGGTTCATTTGCTTTTCATACTGTCACTGGCTAACAGAATAAATCACATGTTCTGAACGAGTAACCACTATGTGTTTTCTGTTTCTCTACATGGGCATTTCCCTCCAGTGTAATATATTAGCTGTATTTGGGAGGTGGTTCCATTTGTAAATCAATCCACTCATTGTAAGAAGATGAGAACAGAAATAAAACTGGTTTAGAGGAGTAAATGAACATCACATGGAAATCATGTAGAAGAGAAATGGCCCTCAGACATCATTTTGGGGTGTAATGGATTATCCGTTACTTTGAGTAGGCTTCCGCTGGGAAGCATGTATGAGTAATGTTGTGTGTGCTTGTACTTGAACATGGAGTAGTTGGACATTAATATCAGGAGTAGCTTTGTAATGTAGAGTTAAAAATGTGTGTACTTCTTATAAGTGTGCAAAGAGAGAGTGCTTAAATCCTGATGCCTTCCCCATGCAATGACCTGAGTATACTTATTGGAATATCTGCCTAGCCATTTTTCCAGGAATTGCCTGTCCTTTCCATAATGGCTATCCACCGCCAGCCATGGGTTTTCCTTGAGTGACTGTGCTAGACCTATAACTGGACCTAGTTGAATACCTGGTTTGGAGTGAGCCAATTGGTTTTCCTATTTCCAGAGATAGGAATTGGCAATTGTGGGAGGGGTATCCTCTTTCCATCTCCATGCCTTAGTCCATCATATAAAATTCTCAATCTCTTGAAAATACTATGGAGAAAGTTTCTTCCCTTCTCTCCATCTTTCAGTTTCTCATCCCTGTGGAAGTTGATGGAGTGTTTCATTTAATTGGTGAGTTTAGGAAAAGTGTCATTGAACGTGTTCTGACCAAGTTCTTTTCCCTCTTCCTGTATGTAGGTAAGTGGAGTGTGCTCACTTCCTGCATGCCTTCCCTGTGAGATAAGTGTGAGATAAGCTCACCAGGCCAGGCCTGCTTCTGAGATGGAAGAAATGCAGTTGCTTGTTAATCTGTCTGTGACTGAACGCATTCAATTCAAGGGGAAGTTGGAGAAAACTGTTTCTGCCCCAAGTACAAATCACATTCTCCAATCTAGTCTTCGGAATCAGAAAGGAGAATGTTGTGATGAACCAGCACGGTAAAGTCCAAAATAATTGAGACGGCCAGTCCTTCTGGGTTTGTTTCTTAAATAATAGAGATGTAAACTAGGGAGGTTGGAGTAAATATCCTCCACCTATCATGTGGCTCGGAAGCACAAAAATTACATCTGTAGAGAAAGAGAATGAGCAATTTATAGAAAGAAGCAGAGTCAAGACACAGAGCTCTGATGCCTTCTGTCCGCATTTGGAGCCCTGCTGCAGTAAACTAGCCTTAGGTTCTCTGAAATAGCACTCAGTCTTATCCTGTCTTTCATTTTTGCTTAGGCTAGCTCAACTTGCTTTTATAATTTACCAAGAATCTTAACCAATACACTCTCTGAATTTCATTATTCGCATCCATAAATGGCAATTTTAATACTTGCCCTATGTATCTCACTAGGAGAATAAAATGAGATAATAGAGACAGATAGAATCATAAAGTCTTAAGAGGCCCTTTGATAATATCCCCAATAAGTGGTTGTCCAGCCTTTTTCCTTGACAGGAAATCACTATTTCTTGAGGCAATCTGTTCTCTTTTCAGAGTTCTCTAGTTGCTAGAAAATGGATATATATATGAAATAAAAATTTTCTTCCCATCTCATTTATCCTAATTCCATCCTCTTGGGTCACAGAGAATAAATGTAATCTCTCTTGTTCAGGACAGCCCTTGAAGTATATGAAGATAGCTAGGAAATTCTCACCTACGCCTTTTCTGCTATAGGCTGAGTGTTTTCAGGTTGTTTAAGCATATATCATCATTTCTCCACATCAGAGTGCCTAGAATGACCAGGTAGGTTTGGACACATGAGTTGGAGAAAGAAAATATTTTGATTAAGTCTTTATTATTGAACAAAAGAAAAGAGTCTTTTTGTTAATAAGGCAATCAGTCAAGAGCATCACCTTTTTATAGTGCTTTCAAATCCCTAATAGATATCTTCATGATTCAGGAAAAAAGTAAGAATTCCCAGAAATTCTCAAATCAGAAGTTATTATGTATTTTTTATTGTACTTATGTGTTTTTAATAATGATAGGTGACTATAATAACAAGCAGTGTATCATTTTTCAATGGTAGGGTTGTACTAAAAGTTTTAGAGGTTTTCTGTAAACATAAGGACAGAACAGTAAATGCATGTTACAGGAGTATATATTTCAACATGTCAAAAATGATCTTTATCTGATAATAGAAAAAATTTCAAAATTCAATATAAAATAGAATTGATTTAAAAATTGACAACATATTAACAAAAATATTTAAAAGTAACAGATATTCGGGTGCCTGGGTGGGCTTGGTTGGTTAGGTGTCTGACTCTTGATTCAGCCCAGGTCTTAGTCTCAGGGTCATAAGTTTGATCCCTGTGATGGGTGCCATGCTGGGTGTGGAGCATACTTACAAAAAAAAAAAAAGTAATAAATATTTAAAAATATTTCTAAAATAAATATAAATTATATATTTATATATATAAATTAAATTATAAAATAATTTCTAAAATAAAAAAGTTTAGAATGCATAAGCATAAATTGCCCGATCTAGTAGACTCAGTCTCTTTTTTGTAACAAATGACCTATACAAAGAAAATTTTCTTTCGTGTTAACATTTGTGGAAATGTTAAAAATGGGTTCAAAAGCATCTTGAAGTTGGTATTATAGCACACATAACTTCATATAGGGTCATTTATTTTGTTTGCTTGCCTTGATTTTGGAAATTGGTATTGATAATTTGCTTTTGATACTTTGGATTTTAGATTAGTTTCTGATTTCATGTTGTAATAGTCCACAACAATTCATATCTTCTTTGCATTTCCTCTCCTAAAGTAAATACAAAAAGGACTTCTGGTTCTGGCCAAATTGAAATATCCTCATTCCTTCTAGGTCCCAATTCCTACAACTAAAATCCCTAAGCATAGTTCAAAAATAAGCATAGGAAAACTCTGTAGGTTCAAAAGGAAATGGACTATTTGCACATCTTGGGACTTGAGGGTTGACATGGCAGTGGGTCTCCTGGGTTTCGTTGTTGCCTCTCGCGTGTCCTGGACAAGGCCCTGCAGGAACTCCTAATCTGGAAGCACCAACATACACATAACAAAAAAAAAATATTAAAAAATAAAAATAAAACAGACTCCAAGAAAAGCCTGTTTAGGCACAACTTTTTGGCAATACCTGCCCTACCTACTCCAGTCAAACACCGGTGGAGAAACAGCACCCTTCCCTTTCTTGAGGTTTTATGAAGGCCAAGGAGAACGCTGACTCTCCACCCCATTCACTGAAGGCAGGCAGTGACGCTCTGACTCCCACACGAGGTGGTGTTGATTGGTTGAGTGAGAGCTGACCTCTGACCCCCTCTGGCAGAGGCAGGTCTTCTCCAGTTCTTCATCAGCATGGTATCAACAGGGCCCAGCACTGAGCTGAGCTTTACCTCTACACTTGGCAGCAGCCAGACTTAATGAGGTGAGGTAGGGGGGTGTAGGTTTGTCACAACAATGCCTGGGTTCCCACCTCACCACCTACCCACAGCCAGGTCAGTGGGGCCTAGGAGGGAAAGCCTCCATTCCCACGCAGTACCAACAAGACTGAACAAGTTGGCGGGATTCAAGTCTCGTCAGTGCTCCATTTTCTACCTGAGCCCCCATACCCGCTGTTAAAGGGCCCAATACGTTGCTGAGCCTCTACTCCCAGAGGAACGGCTAGTTGTATCTCTGCTTTCTCCCCCTGCTGTCAGTGAGGCCTGGCACAGAATTCAGAACTAAGGTGCCACCCCAGTCCTGCAGTGACAAAATGGTGTGCATCGCCTGTCCACTTTCCCTCTCCCTGGTGGCCCTTCCTCTCGGGCATCTAGGCAGTACGAGTGAGTGTTTCACTTCCTTTGGGAAGGCACCTCACCTGCCAGCATCGGGGCAGTGTGAGTGAGTGCTCCATTTCTGCCTGTGGTATTGGTGGGACCCAGTGGGAGGCTGAACATAACAAAAATCCCCTGGCCCTCCTGCTATACCTTAGCAGGGCACTGCTTGTTTAAAAGAGAGTAAATGAAATCCAGAGTCTTAGAATAGCCACAGCATCCAGGATATAATTGAATATTACCCATCACACAAGAACAAGGAACATCACAACTTGAATGAGAAAAGAAAATCAGAGGCCACAACCAAAATGAATGAGATGTTGGAATGAGCAGACATAGATTTTAAAGCAGCCATCATAAAATTGGTTCAATTAACAATTGTGAGTCCTCTTGATACAAATGAAAAAATAGAAGATCTCGGCAAAGAAAGAAAAATTCTATGTATTAAAAAAAAGAGCCACACAGGAATTGCAGAACTAAAAAACACAATAACAAAATAAAAACCCTTCTAGATGGGCTCATTTGTAGAGTGGAAATGAATTGGTGAACTTGAGGACAGATCAATAGAATTTACCCAAACTGAACAACAAAGAGAAAATAGACTGGGGGGGAAAAAAATGAACAGAGTCTCAGGAGCCTGTGGACAATAACAAAAGAGCAAATATTTGTATCCTTGAAGTTCCAGAAGTAGAGGAGAAAGAATGTGAGACTTACAGTATTTAAAGACATAATAGCTGATAACTTCCTAAACTTGGTGAAAGACATAACCTTGCAAATTTAAGAGGTTGAGCAAACCCTAAATAGGGAAAAAAAAAAAAAAAAAAAGAAAGAAACAAAACAGAGAAATCCATGGCAAGACATCCCAATGCTTCTGCAAACTAAAGACAAATAAAAAAAATCTTGAAAGCAGTCAGGGAGAAATATTACAGTGTTTACAGAGGCATAGCAATTTGAATGAGAGCAGGTTTCTCGTCTGGCAACAGTGGAAGCCAGAAAGAAGTTGTTTTTTCCTTTTCAACATTTTTCAAATATTGAAAGACAAGGATTGGCAATTCTCCATCTGGTGAAAATATCCTTCAGGAATGAGGGAGATATAAAGACATCCTCAGATGAAAGAAAAGAGAGAATTTGTTAATTATATACTTTATTCATGAGCAGTTTAAGCTGTTGATAAGTTATTTTATATTGATTATTTCTACTAAATCTACTAACACAGTGTTTTCAGTTTTCAGAGTTATCAATAAGAATGAATTTGGGTTTTTTTTCCCCCACTTTAACAAATTTTTGCTATGTGCAGTTTTCTTTTGAATTGTTTCTTCCACAAATAGTTATTATGGATTGTTGGTTTGTAATTATCATCTGGCTAATTCATGAGAGAATATAAGCCATCCTTTCAGATATGTTAGGATTGTCAATCAAAAGCCAATTAAAAGAACTGCAAATGTTACCACTGTATAGTGCCAGGAAACCCGTGGACAAAATACATGGCAGGTCAGGGTCCTTGGTGTCACTATTTCCTTCCTTTGTGGATCTAAGGATTTGTTCAACTGTTGATAGCAGAGAATCATTTAGCAAGGCTTAGACCTTTCCATTCCCAAGAGATCATTTACACAAGTCATGCATGATAAGGGAAAGAAATGAAAAAAGAATGAAAGGAATGAGCTATTCTTTAGCCTTTAAAGTTGATGCTGTTTATCTTGTTTGCTGCTTTGTTATGTCTCTATAAGAGAATGGAAGAACCCTGCCTCTCAGTGTACCAAATACAAATTGGCCACGTGTTAACTGGACGGCATCATTATTAATTATCTTGTATATGAAAAAGGGCGGTAGGTCCCCTATCTGTGGAAGAGCAAGGAGGGCCTGTCCACGGAACTTGATTTTTGATGCTTCTCTCTTATTCTAGTGGTTCCCAGACCTTTAAAAATGCAACATGGATAACGTCAAACCATGAGCAGAAATGTAGAGACTTCGTTGAAAATGCTTCTAATCGATTTTTATGTTTTAGGAGGTCTGACTCTTTACCTGACTTGTACAAATATCCCATTAATTAATTTGGAGGAAAGGCAAAGAGAAGGAAATCTTCTTTGACCATTGATCAAAAATCATCCTATAACACTTAGAGAAAAAAGTACTGTCTCTGAATATGTGAATCTGAGTCATTCATGTGTTCCAATCGGTTTGTGGACTGGGTCCTGACTATCCACACTGCAGGCTGACCAAAGAGCAAACAGCAAAGAGTAAAGACTATCAGGGGTTAAATAAGGTAAAATTTTTCTGCTTCGAATTTGGCAAGGCAAGGTGGACAGATTCAGACCATAAGGAAGCAATAAACCATTTTTTAGATTCAAACAGGTTATGACCTACTTACATAGCAAAAGCAAGTGGAGCCGAAGGTGTCAGCCCCCATGTTATTTACATGGGGTGGCAATGAAGAGAGGGCCCAGCTAACTGTAACACGGATGACAGGATGCTCTTCATTTGAGAGGCAATGCCATGCTTCAGATAAGCAGTTTTATAGCCTGCAGGCCTCCTTTCAGAGGGTGAGGGAGAAAGTTTCCTACCTCATTAGGGCCCAGGAGGCAGGGAGGAAGTGTCTCCTGACAGCCTTCCTCACAGATAGGGAGGCAGATGGTGTGGCTGATGGCAGTGTTTACAAGCCTCTCTGATCCCGTGTTATGGGAGGATCAAAGGTCACTCCACCAAGACTGGGATCTGCTGTGGTTAGGCCTTAGTAGGCCTGTGAGGAGATGTGTAAGCTTTCTGGGGCACCATGGTAGAGCCATTCTTCTACATTTAGTTTCTGCAGCCATTTGTGTGACTGTGATTTTGTTAATCAAAAATAATGACTTTGGCCTGCACAAAATTTCTGAGATTAAAAAAAAAAGATCAAGCAGAATGATTATTCCAGTAAAAAGAAGTTATATTAATAAGAAAGTCTTCACTGAACCTGAAAGTCAGTGATTGGTTTAAATTCTAAATTGTTATAAGCAATCAATCTCAGGGGCGCCTGGGTGGCTCAGAGGGTTAAAGTCTCTGCCTTTGGCTCAGGTCATGATCTCAGGGTCCTGGGATCGAGCCCCACATCGGGCTCTCTGCTCAGCAGGGAGCCTGCTTCCTCCTCCTCTCTCTCTATGCCTGCCTCTCTCCCTACTTGTGATCTCTGTCAAATAAATAAATAAAATCTTAAAAAAAAAAAAAAGATATCAATCTCAGTCACTTTATGAGATTCCGTTATTTGCCTCTTGGTTTCTACTCTCCTGCCCACTTCTACCCCCAGCCTTTTTCTCCACGTTTGCCCTGCTTTGTGATGAATGTGATGAACGTTGATGAATGAGAAACAGAAGGCAGGAAGAATCTAGTAGAAAAAATTGCTTGTTTTTTCTCCTTCTGAAGGACAGTTCTGCTACAGTCCCGGGTGGTTTCATATGTCTTCCTGAGATGTCCCTTGTGACCAAACAGTCAACTGTATACAGAGTTGATCCTTGAGCAACATGGGTATGAATGTCACAAGTCCGTTTACAAACAGATGTTTTTCAAGAAATATAGTGTTGTAAATATATTTTCTCTTCCTTCCTATTTTCTTAATAACATTTTCTTTCCTCGAACTTTATTATAAGAATGCAATATATAATGCATATACAAAATTCATGTTAATCCGCTGTTTATTTTATTGGTAAGGTTTTTGGTCAACAATTGGCTATTAGTAAAGTTTTCAGAGAGTCAAAAGTTATATGTGGAGTTTTAACTGAGTGGGGCTTGGTGACCCAACCCTCCCTAGTTGTCAGTAGTAGACTGTACTATGAACCTAAAACCAGCTGATAACATACCACCTACATTTTCCTTCTTCCTGTCCTGCCCTCACTTACCCTATCCCCTCACTCTTGCTTTTCTAGGACTGGCCCCTCCACACCCAATAAAGGTTTAGCATGTAACTTTCTCTCAGGCACTGTTTTCCAGGAAATCTGGGCTAAAGCAGTCACATTTAGTTTTAAAACTGGATTATGAAAAATTTCAGACACATATGAAAGCTGAGGAAAAGTCCAATGAACTCCTATACATTCATCACCAGACTCAATAATTACCCATTTTTTAAAAAAGGATGTATTTATTTATTTATTTGAGAGAGAGACAGTGAGAGAGAGCATGAGAGGGGAGAAGGTCAGAGGGAGAAGCAGACTCCCCGTGGAGCTGGGAGCCAAATGCGAGACTCAATTCCAGGACTCTGGGATCATGACCTGAGCCAAGGCAGTTGCTTAACCAACTGAGCCACCAAGGTACCCAATTATTACCCATTTTGTCACATATATGTCATTTATCTCTTCTCCTTCCTTTTTCTTTCTTTTCTCTCTCTCCTTCATTTCCCCATCCCCATTTTCCTCCCTCTCTTCCTTCCTTCCTTCTTTCCCTTCTTTTTTTTTCTTCTTTCCTTGTTCAATGTATTTTATTTTATTTTTTAAAAGATTTTATTTATTTATTTGACAGAAAGAGAGACAGTGAGACAGGGAACACAAGCAAGGGGAGTGGGAAAGGGAGAAACAGGCTTCCCGCTGAGCAGGAAGCCAGAGCTGGATTACCACCAGAGCCAAAGGCAGAAGCCTAAGGACTGAGCCTGAGCCTTGTTAAAAGTATTTTAAAGCAAGTCCCAGGGAGTAGGTCACTTCACTTCAACATACTCCAGAATGTCTCTGCAAAGATGATGGGCATTTTCTTACATAAACACAATGCCATTATTACACCTAGTAAGATAACAGTATTTCTTCAACATTGTCTAACAACAGTCAATGGTCAAATGTCCATGATTGTCTTATAAGTCTTTTTACTGCTGTCATGTTTGAATCAGGACCCAGACAAGGTTATTGTACATTTGGTTGCTACCTGTCTTTAACCTAGAGCTTCTCTTCATCGTTTCCCTCTTCTTTTTGTCCTGTTATTAACTTGCTGTGAAGACAATGTCTATTGTTTTACAGACTGTCTTGCACTCTAGATTTATCTGTTAATTTCTTCATGGTGCCATTTAACTTGTTCCTCTAACCCTCATGTTTCCTGTAAGCCTGTGAGTAGGAAGTCAGTTTTAAGGCCTGTTTAGATTCTGTTTTTTATTTTGTTTTGTTTGCAAGAACACTTCAAGGGGGTGCTGAGTGCTTTAGATGGCATCAGATCAGAAGGATCCCAGTGTCTGGAGTCTCATTCTGTAGCACTACTTAGACAATCAGACAGATGTAGTGACACCCTGATTTCCATTGTAAAGTATATCATTGAACTTTTCATGTAATGGTTTCACACACTGAAGATTGCTGCCTGAACCATTTACTTCACAAAGGATTGCTAAATTGCAATATCTCAATTCTCTTACTTCTTTCACATTTATTATAAGAAACACCTTCACCTCAACAGTGATGTGATTTTCTGAAATACAGTTCAAACAGGAAAGGCAATATGCTTTCTCATTCTTTTCCTTTGTTTTCTTTCCTGTTGAATATGGAGTTAGTGTCCTTGTTGCTTGCAAAAGTGTCCAATCAATTGTTTGTTTGTTTGTTTTCGTTTTTGTTTTCTCACCTTTGGAGTTTCATTAAGTGCTCTTGGATTTTTATATATTCAATATGTTTCAGACAATTGCATTCATTATTTTTGTTGGTGCTCAAATTGTCCCATCTCTGGCCAAAGTGACCTGTAGTTTTGGTGTTTGTGACCTTTTGACACCCTTATTTGTTATAAATGAATTTCTTGGCTTTGTAGCACAAGATATCTCATACTCTATATATCCTGCCCCAGACCTGGATTGATGTTATTTTATTTGTAGTAAAAATTAGAGCTTATATATCTAAAATTTTATTTCATGGCAGTAACTTTAGAACCTAGTATTTATTTAGGTAATAAATAAAACTATAATTACTTGTTTTATATATATATATATATATATATAATATATATATATTTCAAATTATTTATGTAAAAGAAAATGTACACATTTCATTATAAGTATATGGAAGATTGGATTAATAACTGTATAGCAATGTTTCATTTTTCCAGGTGGCACAATTTATATTCAAAATTTCCCAGGAAGTTTGAAATGAGGAATATAAATGAAATCTCAAATGTTTTCATATGTATTCAAATAAGAGTATCAGTTTCATCAGAGTTGCTATAGTAAAAGCTTTGAAAAAACTTTCAGAAAGGTGATGGTTTGATAGAGCTGTCAAATTTGAGTTTTAGCTTGGAATAAGTGAAGGGCTATAATTTCAACTGTTAGCAGACTTTGGTGTGGGAATGCATAATATTGAATTTAATAAATGCAAAATTTGGCTGCAGTTCTCAGAGTAAGTTTGGAGGACCCTTGAGGTTAGTGAGACCCTTTTTAGGGGGTTTGCAAGGTCTTCCCTTTTTCAACTACGAATTTGACTAAGGGCTGCCTTTCTTCATTATATTCTAGCTGTAACAACATATTGCAACAGATTGAATGCAGAAGTAGAATATGGGAATTCACCTGTTTCTCTTAAACCTGAGAGTAAAGAGATTTGCAAGAAATGTAGAAAGTCTATTTTTTCTCACTGAGTTTTTAAAAAATGTAGTCATTATTCAAAAAGGTTCATTATAATAACATGTAATAGGCTATTTAAAAAATGAATTAAACACATATCTAAAATTTTTGTCTTAGTTTTTAATACAGTAAATATAGACATATATAACCCAAACAAAAGCTCTTTAAAGTTCTCTTTTTAAGACTATAAAGAGATCTTGAGACCAAGAAGTTTAAAAACCTCTATGGTATCTTGGGCTATTTGCTTACCAATTGTAAGTATGTATGAACAGAAATAGATTTGAAATATATATATATTCATAGAGTTTGTAAATTTAATTATTTCAGGTTAGCTTTACTTAAATATCTTCTTGAATACTAGACATGTCTAACCATACTTTAATTTTATACCTTAGTAAGGAATACATATAGGATTCGTTTTCTCTCTGATGACATTAATGCTGCATGGAGGGCTATTTGAATATAAAAAGACAAATCATTATATCTCAACTCCACACATAAAGCCAAATATTCAGCTAGGAATTTAATTGATGGGTTGAAGAAAATGGGGTGTTCTGAGGATTTAGCCCAGCTTCCTTTTTAACAGACTATTTTTTAGGGTACTTTTACAGAAAAATTGAGCAGAAAGTATATAGTGCCAATATATTCCCTGACCCATTTGCACAGCTTCCTCAACTCTCAATAGCCCAGCACCGAAGTGGTGTATGGATGAAGCTACATTGACACATCATTGTTACTCAGAGTCTGTAGTGCATGGTTACTGTTCACTCTTGGTGGTACATTCTACGGGGCTGACAAATGTATAATGCTATGTATCACCCTGATAGTATCAGAGAGAATATTTTCAGTGCAGTTAAAATCTGTGCTCCACCTACTCTTTCCTCCCCCCAGTCCCTCAACCCTTGGCGGCCACAGTTTCTTTTACTGTCTCCATAGTTTTACCTTTTCCAGAATGGCACATAGTTGGCGTCATATGCTATACCATAACCTTTTTAGGTGCCTTCAGCTTCTTAAGCCCATGTGATGAATCTCAGCGACGATGTTCAGTCAGATTTAGCAACACATCTTGTATGTTAATTACCTTTCATTATACTAAAAATCACACATACCTGTCTTTGTTATTTATCCATGTACATTCCATTCCAAAGAGTCCGCTGTAATGGCCAGGAACTCCATCTGTTTAATTTGGGGTCATCCACATTGATTATTATTAGTACTGTTAACCTAAAAAATAGCCACTTTATCAACAAAATGGGTTTATTTAGGAATAGTGGAGAATTGTGGTTTTGGACATGCAAGCTATGGCAAATCCACAGGCAAATGCAAAAAACAAAGGAGAGGTTTGTTATTTTATGGAGAAGGAGGAAGTCTGGAGGTGTTGTTTTCAACATAAGCCCATTGGAGAAAAGTAAGAGCATAGAATGATGATGGTTTCTCATTGGCTGGCTTCCTCATTTCTTGTGGGAGATGCAGTGTTCATCTTTCCCTGTTAAGGACGGTCATTGATGTTTCTTTCCTGTTAAGGATTGCTCTGTTGGGGTTCTGTAATTAATGTGGAGTGGGTGGTACAGTTGTAGCTTCCGAACTCCACTTTAGTGAGGCTTCCCTTTATTAATTTCACAATGCCAAGAGAGTGCAGTCGAGTTTGTAGACAGGTTGCCAATGCTATTTGATGATGGTGGTCCTCACAGTTAAGTGCACATGGAATTAAATCCTTAAGCCCTGGCAGAGAAGAACTTGCCCTACAGTAATTCTTTCAGTGATGAATGAGAAAAACTACAAAACTGGCACATACCCTCTTTGCAGGAAAGCAACTTTATTCTCAGGAGATACCAGGGGTTCTAGCTATCGGGTCGCATGTCTGAGTAGGTTCTTAAACCTTTAGAATTGATTTTGAACAAAAGTACCAGAACATCTGGTACTAACATTTGTATTAAATGATTTGAAAATGTGCAGAGCAGTTTGTCATCATTCGCAAGATAAAGTCAGAAATAAAGAGGGATATAATTGGAGGGGGGATAAAAGAGAGAACAAGTATTTTATATCTATTTGGTAGGTTTAGGTTCCATTTTGTTTGTAGGTTGTTATAAACCCGTAAGTTTGTAGAAGAAAAAAGCTTAGGTATGAAATTCCAGCTTTTCCAAAGTAAACCCCCCTGTTCTGGATTATTCGTTTTGGTTTGCCTGGAGAAAGCAAAATTGAAATAGTTTTCCTGTTTACACTTTAGTAGAAAAAACGCAGTAAAGGTGTCCAGAGGGAGAGCTCTGGAGAAGCTCTCTGCCCCTATAACCGTACACTCCAAGCAACTGCTGGGGTCTCCATTTCCTGAGCTCTATAATAAGGGAGGAGCTGAAGACCAAGTTTCACAGAGTTTCGGCTCCCTCTTGTCCTCTCTGTCATTAGTACAGTGCAAACCTTAGAGTAAAGGCTCAGATATTGCTTGCTGAATGAGTTTTACTTTTGATCCGTTGGAAATCCACGACGGGTTTTGGGCCTAACCCAGGCAGGCTCCCGAGTTAGTGGGGGGAGGAGAGGGTGGTGCCGGTTTTCCGCCGGGGGCGGAGCTTCGCGCGGCTCCCGCGCGCCAGGGAATTGAGGCGGAGCTTTCCGCCGGCGGTGGGCGGGGCTAGCGCGGGGACTTCCCCTGGGCTGAGCTGCGCAGCGGGTGCGGAGGGTGGGAGCCCGGTGGCGGTTCGGGGGGGGGGGTTTCTGAGAGCATGGAGGGGGTGGGTGGGTGCTCAGCCGCCGGCCTCTGGCGGTCCCCGGGGCTTGGGACCCTAACGAGGGAGTCGTTTCCAGGCGGGGCGGGAATTGCTGGGAGGTTGAGGGCTGCTCGGCCGCGAGTCCTGCGGTGTCGCGAGCATGTGTGCGTGCGCGTGTTTATCTGAGGCCCCGCGCGGCGGCCGGCCCTGCCGCCTACTCCTCTGGCTAACTATGGTTGCAAACCGGCGCCTAACCGCGGCGACACCTAGCCGGGAGGCGGCTCGCTCTTGCCCGCCAAGTGGGCACTCCCAGATCGCGCCCTCTCCTCGTCCCCCTCGTAGGGGACAACTCGGGCTCCAAGCCCTGGCCGTGAGAGGGAGCGCTGTGGGGACGCGAGGTCCTCTGCCTTGAACTGTTGGGCTTGTGGTGGGAGTCCCTAAGGCTTGAACACCAGGGTTTTAAAGCACCTGTCTGTCTCTGTCATTTTACTTTTAGGGTTTTGGCCAAATTGGGCGAGGGCACAAAATAACCACTTACCCCTTCTCACCGAGGAAGAACGGGAGAAAGGGTAAGTAAGGAATGATCAGGGGTGGAAGGAGCTAGGGCTGTAGGAAGAAAGACCAAGGGAGAGAAAAATCCAGATCCAGAACTGCCCCTGGGGATTCTTCCATTTCATCAGGAACGTGAGGCCCACTTTCAAGGGTCACAGGCTCCAAACCCAAGAGTTTTTTTCAGGCCTAGAATCTGTAGCGCTGGCTGGGAGTTTGGCGGCTTGGCAAAGATCCCTTTTAGCCATTTGACCTGATAGAAAACTGTCCTTACCCTTCACGTCTTTGGAACGTGGGTCTTGCAGTTGTCTCTCTCCAGTCCGTGTCTCACTCTAAGCTAACTTTGATTAATCCCAGAGAATGAGTATTGAAGATTCAGGGCCCTGCTTGATTATCAGCAGGACCTCCACCCACAGATCTTTACATTTTAAAAAGGGACTCCTGTAAAAATTCTTTCGAACGCCAAAGGGTGAAATTAATTAGTGAGATGATACTTGTTGAAATCCTTTTAGGATCTTCTCACAAGCTCATAGAGGAAGGTTGTTTGTTTTTGTTTTTGTTTTTTTCAGTGTGGAGGTTGACATTACCAGGCTGGGCCTTTTACTCTTGACTTTCACTTTGATACCCCTCCCATATTCTATTCACTTCTGAAAAGTAGCGAAACAGCACACTGAAGCCCTTGGAGGTTTGCTGTGATTTTCAGTGTGATCTCTTTCAACAGTTCTTTTGTGCAAGTTTTCCGTCAGTTCTCCAGTATACCACTCCTTCCTTCTTACTGGTGAAATGAAACACAGCCCCTCTCCAAAGTTTGGGAATACCTTCTGTATCCTATGTGTTCTGTATCAACAAACATTTTAAATTAGCTAAAATTCAGGTTAGCCACAAGCAAGAATGTTGCAAACCATTCTTGGATACTTACAGAGGAAAGCTAGAATTAACCTCTGTGTCAAATTGACATTGGCTGCCTGTGCCCTGAATCTGCCTTATTTGTCTGGACTCAAGTGATAGATAACCATATAATTTATGTAAAACCAGAAAATAGTTGTTTATTGATGATGGTTCATTCATTGATGCGGTAGATATTTATTCTTTCCCCACCAAAGTGTGGAACACTGATACATTAGGATGGTAAAATGAGACTGGGTTTGGAGATGGCCATTTAGAGCAGGTCTTTCACCAGTTTTCTGTAGGTTTTTGGAGTACTTAAGTATGTAATGTACAAGACCTTCCCTGTACTATTGATCTTAGTTATGTGCAGGTCTGTACGTGTTGTGGGGGGACAGTACTATTTTTCTGCCTTCTAGTACTTTCAGTGATAAACTTTCAAGGATTACTGACCATGGTGATTTGTATCCTGTTTTAGAATAGTGTTGCTGGACAGAGAATCAGTTGCGAACTCAGGTTTGGCTGCTGGCAGCTTGAAAATCAATACTTGAGAGAGAGGTGAGAGACAAGTGGGAAAGAAAAGATTGTTTTATTCAGGAAGCTGGCAACCTGGGAGGATGGTGGACTAATGTCCCAAAGACCACCTTCCCAGTCCAGGTGAAGCTGAAGAGTTTTAAAAGGGAAGATGTGACAAACGGGGCAGGAGGCCCTACGTGCAGAAGAAGCTGGGGCCCAGGTGGTAATTGGTATGTCGACATGATCCGGAACAGACTTGCTGGCATCAGCAGCAGCTGTTTTCAAATGTGATTAGGCATTATCTTCTGGGAAAGTTTAGTCCTTCACTCCTCAAGGCCAGCGGTTTGCGAATCTCAAGAAAGTAGGTTAGTTTGGCTGCAGACCAAGGGACTGAGGTTAGCAAGCAAGGAGTGCATAAGCTTGAGACAGGTTAACCCTTAAGAGCCATTGGAGCACCATTATAGCTTTGTAGTCATTTTGCAATGTATTTTTTTTTAAAGATTTTATTTATTTATTTGACAGACAGAGATTACAAGTAGGCAGAGAGGCAGGCAGAGAGAGAGGAGGAAGCAGTCTCCCCACTGAGCAGAGAGCCCAACGTGGGGCTCGATCCCAGGGCCCTGGGATCATGACCTGAGCTGAAGGCAGAGGCTTTAACCCACTGAGCCACCCAGGGGCCCCATTTTGCAGTGTATTAAATGTAACAGTATAAAGATCAGATGAGGATAATATTTTGAATTGTTCCATAAAGATGACATAAGATGAGAAAACATGGAGTGTTAAGGATGATGCATTTAATAAATATTAGATTGTTCACGTGTATGAGTTTCTGTACATTTAACCTCATTTTTTATTTAAGATAACTTTTTCTGGTTACAAAGGTTATATAAGATTAAAAAAAGTTATTTAAAAATGAGTCTTGCAGGGATATAAAAGGTAGAAAGTGAGTCTCTTATGAACTCTCAGAGGAACCCTTTCAACTGTGTTTCTTTCTTCAACTTTGTTTCCTGTTATATGTTACTATTTGACAAAACTGTAAATTTCTGCCTTTTACCTCCATATTCTTGGCTATGTACCATCACTCCTTGTTCCATCCCCAGTCCCCATGTAGAAGTGGCATGTCTTTTAGAGTCTTCTAGAAATGGGTCCCAGTCCTGGCTGTTATCTCATGAGCTCTGCGACTTTGTGCCAGTTAAAACTCTACTCCCTAACTTCTCACCTGTCAAAACAGAGCAATGAGTATATTAAAAAGTGTGCAAAAAAGACAGCATCTGGCATACAGATACTAACTTAATTTCCCTCCCTTTTGATCTGGTCACCTATCACATTCTTAATGATCCTCTTTGCAATTGAAGCAAGGGATCTCATACTTAACATTCCTGCAGGTGGGTGTTTGCATTTTCACAGTGATCACCTGTTAAATCTGATCCTCAAATTTCTGGGATAACATTGGCACCTGAAGTGGTTTAAATCCCTTTAAATCCCATTCCCCCCTTGTAGTCATTCCACAGCCATGTCTAACGAGTGTCAGCTTGAAAAATGAAGGGAAGGAGTTTCTATAAATGTGTTTAAAAAGCTCTGACACTGTTCCTAACGTGGGAAAGACATAGTACCGCATTTAGCTGAGTGCTTAAATTTAGGATTTCTATTTCAGAAATGTCTTTGGTTTATAAGAATTACAATAAAAATGCTGATGCTTCATGTCCAAACTGTCATGATTTTGCCAAGTTGTGGGTTTAATATACAGCTAAGCTTGTGTTTAGTGTGTCTAATACAGCTCTGGAAGCCAAGAAAGACAAGTCCACAGACATCAGATTTTTACACCAGACATCTGGTTTCACTTTGCTAAGGAGTACATTTTGTCAGTAGATTATAGGCATATCAGCTGCACTGCTGTAGTTTGTGGCATTATATCATAAGGTCTGGGTCTGTAGGGTTTAGTGTGATGTTTTATTCAAATGACAGCATACTGCAAACGAGCATCTGGTCAGATAAGCATGCTTCCCACAGGTGTCTTCTAGTGTCATTGTTCTTACAAGTTAACAAGGTAAAATAGTTTCTATCCTTGGTGGTTTTTTTGTGGAAGAAAAATATTCTTAAAAGCCTTGCTAAAGATTAGCCCATTGTAATCCAGAAATTAATTTTCAAGTCCATTTTTGTTTGTAATGCGGAATAGTGTACTTACAGGAATAAAATAACAAATGGCATTTAGGTTCCCAGATCAGGACCCCAAAGCTATTTTATGTTATGTTATGTTATGTTATGTTATTTAAAAAAAACAAAAACAAAAAAAAAAACTGCTCTGAGATCAAGACCTGAGCTGAGATCAAGAGTTGGAGACTTAAACCACTGAGCCACCCGGGTGCTCCACCAAAGCTATTTTAACTCATTGTATGCCCATTATTAGTGGTATACTATAGACTTTAGCCAAAAGTTATAATAGTGTTTTGGAGAGTGATATATTCTGAGGTGCCACCTAGAATAGCTAGACCACATCTCTCTTCATTTTGAGGTAGTCAGGAGTATAGAAATACTCTGGAGTCTGTTATCTCTGGGTCTTCAGGTAGGCTCTGTGATTACTGACCTGTGATCTTGGATACAAATTCTTCATCTATGAAATGGGATAATTACTCACGGTTACTCTGAGGTTTAGTGAGTGTTTGTAAAGTAGCACAATATGTAGTACAAAATTGGCCCTCAGTAAATAGTAGTTTCATTTCCTTCCTCTAGGTCCTGGCCACGAGAACAAAGATGGCCAACCTCCTAGCCCCTGCCTTATATCTCAGACTAATCCACTGGTAGGACCTGTGGCTCCAGCAGAGGGATCTGGAATTTGGGAATCTGGGATTTAGTAGTGGGGGCTGGGAAAATGCTATGGAGAATAATGACAAAGGGGAGTAGTGGTGAACTGACAGAGGAAGTTGCCAATCTTTTTTTTTTTTTTTAAGATTTTATTTATTTATTTGACAGAGAGATCACACGTAGGTAGAGAGGCAGGTAGGGGTGGGTGCCGGGGAGAGCAGGCTCCCTGCTGAGCAGAGAGCCTGACATGCTCAATCCTAGGACCCTAAGATCATGACCTGAGCCAAAGGCAGAGGCTTAACCCACTGGGGCTTAGCCCAGGGGCCCCGGAAGTTGCCAGTCTTTTGATCAGTCCACGGATTTAGGCGGATGAATTAATTATTTGACAAGTAGAAAGAACCACCTTCATCTCTGGCTTTTCCAATGATCTTTTGTCAGCAGCTCTCTTGGTCTTGCTCTATTGTCTACCTCCTTATTGCCTGCTTAACCTATTGGTAAGTTCTTTTTTTGTTTTATTTTTTGTTTTGTTTTTTGTTTCCTTGATAATACCTAAAAATAATTTACTTCTATTTTTTAATAGGTGGGACTTAATAATAGATGTCCATACTTCCTTAGGATCTGGACTTCTTCTATACTTAAAGTCCAGTTGATCTTCTTATCCTTTCATTGGTCTATAGTTCATTAATTCCTTGTTTTTCTTTTAAACTATATGCTATGTGCATTGAACTTGTGCTGAGGATATAAAGATGAAGTCACTGTCCTTGATCAAGGATCTTATAGTCTAGTAGGACAATAGACATCTTGACCAACAGTTCAAATATTGTGTGCTATTTCCCCTAATGGAGATATAAGTGCAAAGCAAGGCTAGCAGGAGCTCTTGACCCCTGATGGAAATGCCAGAGGAGGATTTTAGCAGTGGTTGTGTTTGAGCTGAATCTTGAAAGCTAAGTAGAAGTGAGCAGGGTGACAAGCAGCAAAGAGCATTTCCACACAGGCCTGATGGCATGAATAGTTGTATGGTATTATGAGGGCCTGGTGTGTTCAGGGAGCTATATGTAGGTCAGTTATATTGGAGTATGAAGGGCAAAATCAGCAGTGAAAGGAGATGAAACCAGGTAGCTAAGTCAGGGCATACTTCCTATGCCACGTGCAACATTGTGAGTGACGTGAAAGGTCACCATGAAAGCGGTGTGCTGGGTAGATTCGGGGGCAGTGAGGTGCTGGGTGGGGAGGAAGACTGCAGGCCTGAGCTGACAGTGCCTTAGTATGGATAATGGGAACCTGAGAGCTGAGACACGGCTGGACGTAGTGAGGATACTTGGAAATTAGAAATTTTTGGAAAAATATTTAGGAGGAGGGAAAATTGGCTGATCTTTGTGACTGTTTGAATGTAACAGGAATGGGAGCCTGAGGATGCTGCAGTATGGGTAGTGAGAGGGAAAAGTGAAGAGGAAGCAGGTCTGAGGGTCAGCTCATGAGTTCAGGTTGGGACACGTGATTAAATTGCTTGCAGGGCAATTTAAACTTGGCGAGTTGGGGCTGTCTAGGAGGCGGCTGGATATGAGGTCTTGGAGCTCACGAAGAATGTGGAGGCTGGAGATGCAGATTTCTAAGTGCTTACTATATGGAGAGTCGTTAACGGTGTGGGTAGGGACAAAAGGCTTAGAGGAACTGCATAAAAAGAGAAGAGTAAAGGACTCAAAGTAAGCCCTGGAGAATATTGAAATTTTAAGGACAAACCAAGACAAAGACAGAGATAAGAATGCTGAAGGGGAGTGGCCAGAGAGGCTGGCAGGAAAGAGAAAACATAACTTTTCAGGCTGACTTGTAGAGTTTCAAGAAGTAGAACCCAGTTAAGCTTGAATCATCAAGTACATGAAGATTATAAAGTGCCTGTTGGAAGTCAGTGGTTCCCTTAGACTGGTGGGGGCAGAGACTACAGTGGATGGGTAGAGGAATGAGTCGGAGGGGAGGAAGACAGGAGAGAGTAGGTGTGCCTGGGCCCCTCCTCAGAGATTCTGTCTTCATTGGTCTTCGGTCCAGAATTTTCAAAGCTCACCAAGAGATTCTAATATGTGTCTGAAGATGAGAACCACTGTGGCAGACTTCTTTTTTTGAGGGGAGAGAGAGCATGTATATATGCTGAGAGGAAGGAGCCCCGTAGACAGGGAGGTGTTGAAAAGGTGGTTGCCTGTAATCACTGTTCTTTGTCTTGTTTCTTGGGGGTAAAAATCAAATTGTCACTGTCTTTGCCTAATCTTCCCTTTGAAACAAACAAAACGCATATGGGACCCCACCCTTCAATATCCTATTGATCCTTTTTCTCCTGGCTCAGAGTTCCACTGCTAACTTGCTCTCCCCAAATCTGGCCTTTTTGTATACATTATTCTCTGACCTAATCCACTTGTGGGGGAAAAAAAGTCCACATTTATTAAAAACTGAAAAATTTCAAAGGAGTGTGTACTAGGAGGCTAAGGGGAAATTTATCAGCCAAACATAAAAAATGATCTGGTTTAGCAATACTCAATAATATCTGCTATCTTCAGGGCTATCTATGTAAGATGGAAAGATACATAAGATGGGAAGGATGAATGAGATAGGGATTCTGCCCTGAAGGACTCCTCAGGTCAGTGAGAGCAATGGATATATGAGTAAGTGACTTATGCAATATATGCTGTTATAGAGGTTCAAAGATGGATGCAAAAAAAAAAAAAAAAAAAGGCCTTTCTTCTGTATGATCCTGAAGACTTCACAGAGGAGGCAACGCTTGAGCTAGAACTTGCAGTGGAATTAAGGCATGGGATGCTGAGGTTCAAGGAGTGGGATTGAGGGAATAAAATATTTTGGTGGCCCCATGAGAGTGGCAGAATGGGTTTGAGTTTTTCATCTCCTCTTCCTCCTGTTCTCCTTGGTTTATTGCAAGTTATCTGTGTCTTTCAGGGACCTTTGGGGGATAAAGATGTTTTAGCTTACATGAAGAGATATCTGCAGTTTCTCCTTTTGTAGTGTAAGCTTTCTGTGAATTTACCACTACTGGTTTATTATATGCTAGATGGCTAAAATAGACCAGAGTAATTAAATCAGTCTCTGGGGATGACGTTCAGGTACTGATATTTTTCAAAGTGTCCCCAGGTGTTCTAATGGCAGCATGGGTAGGGAACCACTGGGCTAAAATACAATTCAGAAGAAAAGATTGGGACTTGGAGCTAAAAAGTTATAGGTTGGGTTTCCTTAAAAAAATATAGTTGGATTTTTATGATTCTTTTTAACAGCATGTGTCCTCAGTTAAGTTACTTAGACTTCTCTAAGCCCCATCATCCTTTGGAAAATGGGAATGGTAGTAAACCTGTCCCACCTTGTAGAAATGTGTGGGTCAAAAGAGGTGATTATATCAAGGGACATTGCATGCAGATGTGGTTGTGACAATGAAATATTCTGTTGACTTTTTCTAGGAGTAGACAGGCTAAGAGCTGGCCACCTTGCCCTGTAAGGTAGTAACAATTTCATGAATTATAACTTAAGATTTCACCATCATGAACATTTTGCTGCTCTATTTTACTACATTTATTTAATGCTAAAATGTTGAAGACCTAAAGCAAAAATGCAAATCCTTAAAAAATCAGCTATTGAACATTTCTTGTCTGACATAATTGTTTAAAATTATACAGATGTTTATTGTGATTAAGATTGTAAAGTATATAAATATTTTCAAAGTCAGTAATATGATTGTTGAGTATTAAATGTTCTACATAGGTTTTTGTTCTTAAAGTCTGTACATTAAAAAAAAAAACAAAAAAAAAAAACCCCAGAAATCAGGGCACCTGGGTGGCTCGGTGGGTTGGGCCTCTGCTTTTAGCTCAGGTCATGATCCCAGGGTCCTGGGATTGAGCCCGCATTGGGCTCTCTTCTCAGTGGGGAGCCTGCTTCCTCCTCCCCCTCTGCCTGCCTCTTTGCCTACTTGTGGTCTCTCTCTCTGTATCAAATAAATAAATAAAATCTTAAAAAAACAAAAACAAAAAACAGAAATCTTCCAGAAAACAGTAAAAAGCCCACACAGTACCATGGAATACCATGAATTCAATGATATTGCAGGTCTCATCATGTCTGTCAAGTATATAGGAACATATGCTGTGTCTCTCTCTCTCTCTCTCTCTCTCTTTTTTTTTTTTTTTTTTAAACTGTGGGATACCTGGTATTGGTGCTGGTGGTATAATCACACTGAAATGATCATTGTTATGGTATTATAACTTATTTTACTTGAGAAGTAAGTTTAATGGCAAGAAAACTGAACCTAAAGTGTAGAGATTAGATTCCAGACCTGGTTTCCCTGCCCACTCCTAAATGGTAGTAGATAAGTTAGTTTCTCGGAGCCTCACATGCATCAGTTCTCTGTTGCTTTGTAACATAATCAAAATCTCAGTGGCTGAAAGCAACAATAATCATTTTAAAAAGATTTATTTATTTATTTATTTGACAGAGAGAGAGAGAGAGAGAGACAGTGAGAGAGGGAACACAGCAGGTGGAGTGGGAGAGGGAGAAGCAGGGAGTCGAATGCGGTACTAGATCCCAGGACCCCAGGATCATGACCTGAGCCGAAGGTAGATGCTTAATGACTGAGCCACCCAGGCACCCCAACAATAATCATTTATTATATCATGTTTGTGGTGGGTCAGTAGTTTGGGTGGTTCTGGCTCAGGATCTCATGTGGTTGCTGTCAGATGCCAGCAGGAGGTGCAATTATTGGAGGACACGCCTGGGTCTACAAGGTTCCTTTCCAAAGTGCCTATCACATGGCTAGCAATTCGGTATTGGCAATCTGGTTCCTCTCCATACGGGGCTTTCCGTGGGGTTGCCCCTACCTGGTAGGTTATGGGAGCTGGCTTCCCCAGAGTGACATACATGAGACCAAGGTAGAAACTGTAGTGCCTTTTATGACCTATCCTTGGAAGTCCCCTACCACCATTTTTGATGTCTTATTGGTCTCATGGGCCAGCCCTGATTGAGAGTGAGACACAGGATATGAAGCATGTATCATCGGGGACCATCTTGAGAGGTTGGCTGCCTGACAGGATGACAACCTCTACCCAGCATAGCATAGCTTTGGGTTTCAGTGAGGAATTTATGGAAAATCATTTGCGAAACATTAAAGTAGCAGATAAATTTTTCAAGTTTTTCACGTCTTCTAGTATAGAAGTGGTACATCTATCTCGTGGGAGAAAATTATGAGCAAGAACAGTAACCATAGCAAGACCCTGTTGGTCAACTGGTAACCATAGGTTTTATCCAAGATAGTCTGTCTCCTTGATGAAATCTTGGAATGTCTGTTTTTATGTCTCTTTCTTGGCATTTGCTCTACTTTGCCTTGGTAAGAGTCATGTATGGACGTGTCTCACCCTGTGTTGGACTGGAAACTTTTAGAGTGGGAACTACATCTTACTCTTCATTGTCTTATGGCATTTTTAACTTAATGCTTGGTACTTCATTGGTGTTTAATTATTAGCTGAACTGAATTGAATCACTAGCACAACTCCCGTCTTTATGCCTCCCCTGAAATTTCAGATGCAGAGGGTCATTATTTGCTCAGATGGTATTGATGGGAGTGGTAGCTCCTTCTGGAACCATCTCTAAGCCTGTCCAATGGGTCCCTGATTTGCCCTGATAGCCTTTAGCCTCTCCTAAGTGGCTCACATATTTGGATCTGCCAGGGGCTTAGCCTGTTCTCGTTGATGACCAAAGCAAGCAAGCACACACACTGCACAATCATTCCTATATGACTGTTTCAGAATCTCATTGTACCCACACCCCGTTTGGTAACTCATACCAAGTTTTTGACTTCTTAGATGAAGAATGCCCAGAAGATAAAAGTTTATATCTTTCTTCCATGTAATAAATCATAAAAATTTAATCTTCACCATTTTATCCAAAAGTTTATTTTAAGAGCTAGGTCTTTGTATGGCACTTTGACACACACCCTTTCATACATCTTTTTTTGGAAAAATGTTTGTAGCATTTATGGTCAACTTTTGAAAAATCATCCTGCTTGTAGCTGGAGGACACATTGTAAACACATTTTCAAGTTCTAGTTTTTTTTTTTTTTTCTACTTTTAGAATTGTGTTCAGCAAAGCCTTTTTTTAAAAAGAAGGGAAATGTTTGTAACATTGTTGTATTTGTTACAAGCAATGTTACATTTGTAACATTACATTTAGAATAATCTATTTCATACAGTTTTCACATTATGTAGACCAATAAATTCAGAGTATCTCAGGATTGTTTTCTCCTTTCTGTTCTCTCATGTGGACTTTCCTGCTGATTTCCCTCTTTAGGAATTCTTTGCTTCCTTCTCCATTACCTGCCTTCTCTGTCAGTTGTCTGTACCAAATTTTCTCCCTGTCTTTGGACTTAGTCTACAATGTCACGTTCGAGTATGAGCGGGCTGCCAGGGGCAGAGCAGGCATTGTGAGTAGCACTGAGTACATAAAGAAGAGTTCAGCTGAACGTTAGGGTTGATGGTCAAAGGTTCTTTGCTAAGTAGGTAATAGTGGACCTATAGAGCAACATGTGTTAGGAAAAGATTAGAGTTGCCACAGTTAATTTGTCTTAACTTTTGAAAATAGATTTTTTTAGCCCAGTTATTTTTATAGTAAATTTTTTTAGCCCAGTTTTAGGTTTACAGCAAAAAAATACAGATTTTTCCTATGTACCCCACATGTGTACATGCATAGCTTCTCCCATTATCAACAGTACCTACCAGAATGATACATTTATTACAACCAAGGAGCCTACATTGGCACAGCATTTACATGAGGGTTCATTCTACGTACGTTTGAATAAACGTGTAATAACGTGTGCATCGTTATAGTATCATACAGTAGTTTGACTGCCCCAAAGTCTACCATATTCTGCCTTTTCATCCAACTCTCCACTACCCATAGATCTTTTTACTATCTCCGTAATTTTGCCTTTTCCAGAATGTCGTGTAGTTAGGATCATACAGTGTGGAGGCTTATTTCCTTAAATTTTAGTTTGCCTGGTTTAGCAGATTATTTAAAGCATGTTGGTGTTTTTCCAAGAGTTTATTTTTTAATGAGTTTTATTAGTGTCAGATTCAAATGCTGAGTAATTATTATTTAGTTTTGTTTAATAACTATTTTGTATCATTATATAAGGATAGTTTGAGGCACTTCATAAACTGATTAGCTTTCTTATGAGTCTGTTTCTCATGTGTAAGAGAAGTTCTGTAGTCTGCACACTTGGGTACGACAGTAATAGTTTAAGTTTGAGATTAATAGTTTGAGACATGTGGTGTATATGACTGCCTGATGGTAATATTCTAAACATTTCATTAAAACCTTTGTTTTAAAACTTAAAAAATAGATATTAAATATAAATTTCTAGACTTTAAAGAGGTGCTGTATGGTGAAAAGAATGTGGTTTTATTTGAGTGCTAGCTCTATCAGCAATATGAATGTGAATTTTTTGTCTCTGAATTTCATTTTTTAACAAGATTTTATTTATGAATTTGACAGAGAGCGAGAGAGAGAAAGCACAAGCAGGGGGAGCGGCAGAGGGAGAGGGAGAAGCAGACTCCCTGCTCAGCAGGGATCCCTTTGCTGGGCTCAGTCCCAGGGCTCTGGGATCATGACCTGAGCCAAAGGTGAACACTTAATTGACTGAGCCGTCCAGGTACCCCTGAATGTCTTTTTTTTTTTGGATTTTTTTTGAGAAGTGGAGATAACATGTACTTTATAAGTTATTTTTGAGCACTATATGAGTTATTGGTTAAAATCCTATGTAAATTTTTTTTTAGAGAGCGTGAAAGAAGGAAAGAGTGAGGTAAGGGGCAAAGGAAGGAGGAGAGAGAGGGACAGAGGGAGAGAATCATAAACAGACTCTGTGCTGGACGTGGGGCCCAGTCTCATAACCCTAAGATCATGACCTGAGCTGAAATCAAGAGTCAGATGCTTAACCGATTGAGCCACCCAAGCAACTCAAAATCCTATGTAAATTTTAACTTGTTACAAAGAAATGTAAGGAATTAATCATTTAATGAGTTATACTTATATTATTATATACTTATACTTGAGTTATATCTTAATTCTTATTCTTTTTTTTTGTTTGTTTTTTTGTTTTGTAGACAAGTACTAAAGGGGAAGAATGATTTGGGTTTAAGAAGGTGATACTGCTAAAAGATGGTTATTTGAGTGCGTCTGAGAAAAAATGCATTTTTTTCCTCTGAGTATATCTTGTTGATTAAGCCTTCTTTTATTAAAAAACGTCTATGCTTTGGGATATTCAGCATGTGTGCTTGGCTCCTAATCATACTTACTACGTAGTTGTCAGTTTGAGATGTTAGTCCTCTCTCCGAAAGAACTAATTATATTGCCACCTTCTGTATGGAGTCAGAGACACATTATTTACTCTTTATGATGAGAAAAGGCTAGATTCTAAAGTTCTTGTGACCAGTCTCTATGTGACTGAAGCCATGAGGGCAAGGCAGAGTTAGGTAGAAAGATTTTGGGGGAAGAGAATACAGATAGTCTTCTGAGGTTGAAATCTTGAGGCAAGTGATATATTAAATACAATTCTAGTTTCAAGGTGTCCTTCTATTTTAGAATACTTAGAGGAGTGGTCAGTGACATACTAATGCATTATGGCTACAGAAAATACTACACTTCCGAGTTTGAGAATGCTCAATGTTGTTTAGTTCAAGATAAAACTCTTACTCTTATTTATTTTTTTTAAAAAGATTTATTTATTTATTTATTTTTTTGAGAGAGGGGGACTGGGAGAGAGAGTGCGCATGAGGAGGGAGAGGTCAGAGGAGAAGCAGACTCCCCAGTGAGCAGGGAAGCCCGATGTGGGACTTGATCCTAGAACTCCAGGATCATGACCTGAGCGGAAGGCAGTTGCTTAACCAACTGAGCCACCTAGGCACCCCTTAAGATAAAACTCTTTATAGTCATGTCCTTTATTATTAACCTCTTTATTATATAGCAACCTTATTGTTTTTACATCTCTATTGATTTAGAGTTCTTTTTTATCTTCAAAATACACTATATGGCCAAACACATGGCAAAGTGCTATTTCCACCACATCTGCAGTCAGAACACACACGTTTATTGATTAAGTTCACTGTCTTTTCTGGGCATGATTTGTCGTGCTTGCTCCAAATTGCTTGTAATTGCTCCAAAGCAATTACAATAGTAACATCAAGGATCACTGATCACAGATCACCATAATAAATATAATAATGGTGAAAAAGTTTGAAATATTGTGAGAATTACCAAAATGTGATACAGAGATGTAAAGTGAGCAAATGCTGTTGATAGACACTGAAGAAATGACGCTGATAAGCCTGATGCAAGGCTGCTACAAACCTTCAATCTGTTAAAAAAAAATGCAGTATCTTTGAAGAATGATAAAGAGTAGCACAGTAAATCCAGGTATGCCTGTATAGCTTAAAGTTATTGAGGCCACTGTCCATTCTAGGTTGACTTTTCCTTGCTCTGATCTCCCATAGCACAAAATTAATTTGCTTTTATATAATATAAGAGACTCACACTAAATAGTTCTTGCATCAGTGTGGTGGTTTGTGTTTGTGGAAAGAGCAGAGAGATCATCTGGAACTAACCTTTGAAGGAAGAAAGAACATTCAACATAAAAGATATGGTTTGAACAAAGACATAGAGGAAGGACCTTCTTCCTAAATTTAGAGCCAATGAGAAACTATTTGACTACAGTAAAAGGCCATGGGACATGTAGATTGAGGCTGGATTGTGAATGACACAAATATTCAACTTAGTAGTCTGTCAGACTGGCAAAGAAATAAAAAAAAAAAATGAGAACACGATGTGCTATTGAGGGTATAGAGAAATAGGCAGGGTCATCATTGCTAATGGGAGTAAAAAATCCCATGGGATTTTTGCAGGTTTCATTGAGACCAATTTGGAAATAGTTATCAAAACTTAAAATACACATATCATTTGATTTCTTATTAGGATTTATTCTACAGGTCTTGTACTTGGATGAAATAATATATATTTAGAGATAGTCTTTGCAGGAATAAAAAACAACTGAATTACCCACTCTTGGGGGATTGGATAAATAAATTATGGGACATATAGTAGATATGTAGCAGTTGTTAATAAGGCAGTTTATGCTGAAATGGAATAATTGGTAAGTCAAAAAAGGTGCAGAACAGTGAATAATGGTGGTTAATATTTTGGAGGAGAATAAATTAAGATACATATTTTCTTGTATATGCACAGAATTTCTCTGGAGGAAATTATTAGAAAGAGGAAAATGCCTCCAGGGGGTGGCAGGAGAACAGGGATGGGAGAGTGTCTTATTTTCTATTGTATACCCCTTTTTGGATATTTTGAATTTTACATTATACAAAAAATTTTTTTAAAAAGAAGACACACATTCAACTCAAAATGTATTTTTGTATTACATATAATCTACTCTGGAAAATTAGGGAATAGATAGGTAAATTAAAAAAAAAAAACCTTAGTGGTTCATTTGATAGGAGGTTATTTGATAAGGGATTAATATTCAGAGTACATAAAAACTCCTACAACTCAACAACAACAGAATAACCTAATTAAAAAATGAACAGAAGATTTAAGTAGACATTTCTTCAAAGAAGATATATAAATGGCTGATGAAAACATGGTAACGTGCCCAGTGTCACTAATCATTAGGAAAATGCAAATGAAAACCACAAGGAGACACTATGAATGCCCACTAATTAGGCTAGCTGCTATTAAAAAGTATTGATGAGGATGTGAAGAAATTATAACCCTTGTGCACTCTTCATAAGAATGTAAAATGGTATAGACACTATGGAAAACAGTATGGCAATTCCTCAAAAAATTGAAAATAGACCTCTCATATGATCCAGCAGTTCCACTTTTGCAAATACATCAAGAGGATTGAAAGCAGGGGTGCCTGTGTAGCATAGTCGGTTAAGTGACCACCACTCGGTTTTGGTCAGGTCATGATCCCACCGTCCTGGGTTCGAGCCCCGGATCAGGCTTCGTGCACAGAGTCTGCTTGAGATTCTCTCCCTCTCCCTCTGTCTCTCCCGCTCACGCTTTCTGTCTCTCAAACAAATAAATCTTAAAAAAAAAAAAAAAGAATTGAAAGCAGAGTCTCAAAGACCATGTTCATAAAAGCAGCATTAATCACAGTAGCCAAAAGTTGGAAGCAACCCAAGTGTCCACCGTTAGTTGAATGGAGAAAGAAACTGTGGTACATACATATAATGGAATATTATTCAGCCTTAAAAAGGAAGGGGATTCTGAAATGCTACAACATGGTTGATCCTTGAGGACATTAGCTAAGTGAAGTAAGCCATTCACAAGAAAACAAATACTGTATGATTCCATTTATATGGGGTACATAGAATAGTCAGATTGGTAGAAAGTAGAATGATGGTTTCCAGGAGTGGGGGGTAGGGAGGAACAAGGAGTTTAATGGGTACAGAGTTTCAGTTTTGTAAGATGAAAAGTTCTGGAGATTGGTTGCACAATAATGTGACTGTGTTTATCACGACTGAACCGTACACTTAAGAACAGTTAAATTTTAGATCATGTGTATTTTACCACAATTTAAAAAAGATACATATCCCCCCCTCCATGAGAACCCCTAGGTACAGTGGTGGGGAAGATGAATATGTAAAATAAATGGGTGTGATTCAGAATATAATCTAAGTGTCCACAGTGAGATATAAACAGAGCCTTGGGTGCAATAGGGCGGAGTGTAAGAGGTTGGAAATTGCCTGTGACTTCACAAAATAGATTTTAAGCTTTTATTAGGAGACTGTGGCATTAAGTGAGTGGAGAGGCTGGAAGGAAAATCTAGGCTGAAGGAGTAGCACAAGTAAAGGTCTAGAGAGGGAAGGTGAAAGGTACCATCACAGAAGAGAACAAGACGGTGCTGGGAAAGAACCCATCACATGCTTTTCTTTGAATGTTGACTCACATTTTTCCTACTTAAGTTTGTCTCACCCTTGTTTTGTTTGGGGTGTAAACCACTTTCAGGGCTCCTTTAGTCCTTCTGCTATTTTTTTTTCTACCAAAGCTGATTGTTTCCTTACATTCCTTTCCGTGTAAAAAACCATTATTTTACGTATGTCGAATGGAAAATCCCTCCTTCCCAGCTCCTTTTCTTTCATCTTGTTCTGCTTCTCTCTTGTACCGAGTCCTAGTTGCCCTCTGCCACAGAGGCCATCTTTTTTTAAATTGCTTCCAGCCTATGGAGCAGAATATGTTTAGTATACAAAAAGCTAAAGACATTGTATTTCAGAGTTTTTCCCTAAATAAATCAGTGTACAGTATAAATTCATTGGGCCTTATTGATTTTCTCTGTGACAGGTGAGGTATCTAATTTAGTTGCTTGGCTGATATGGTACTGTTTTCTCTCTGCATGCTATAACCTTTTCATTAAAGACCTGAATTCATAGAGTTGATAGAAACACACTCAATTTTAAAGATAGAATTTGTCCTGTAGCCAGGCATTAGATTGCTCTGTTTGTTTCCTTGATCTCTTTTTCTTCCTAATTTTCAGGTGTTGAAGGCAGTAAATGGGGATGATGTGGATTCTGACTTCATCTGTCTTGCTAATTTTAATCTCCTGGTAGTAGTGGTGCAGGAAAAAAAAAAATCTGAGAAAAAGTGTTTTCTGATCAGCTTCTGCTGAAACTACTTAATCAAAGTAGTCAAAGGGGAAAGATATATTCTCAACGATTGCTACTTATGGAATTAAAATTGTGAGAGTGGTGATTTATCTCAAGTGTGATTCTCTCTTGGGGAAAGTTTGCCATCCCATTAGCATCTATTTGCATATCTTTTACTTTTAACAAATATATGATTGGATCTGAAGATAGAAGACTAGATTTGCTCTTATATAAAATTTAATTTTATGGTAATATTGACTACCTAATTATTATCTTTGCTTTCAGTATCTTTGACTGAGGAGTCTGGTTGGTTAGAAACATTATGTTGAGATCAGTGCCTTGGAATTAATCAAGGTGGTCCTGTTGCCTTACAGAGAGGGCTCATCTTGGCCCTTGTTCCAAGGTTTATTTTAGTTCTCAAGCAAACTGATATGGCTAAATTAGGGGGAAATCAGTCATACTGGTAGGCCTTACAAATTATAAAGGTGACAGGGCTTGGGTGATGGTTCTGTCAGCTCTGTATTTTAAAAGTGAAGCATGCCAATATGGTTATGAATGTTTGATAATGTAACTACTGCAGAAAAAGTGGTGGTTTAAAATTAATTGCAGTTTTTGTTTAAAAAATGCAGTTGATTTTTAAGTACTTTGTTCTGTATTTGCTTTTATGTTTGCTGAAAATATTACACATGAAGTCTATGCTTTAAACACTATAAAATGTTTTTCTACTATTAAGTAAATGATTGTGGAAAATGTTACACTTTAAAGGTCATGTTGATTTTGTGGCATTTCCAATTTTATATTTTATATATGCTGTTGAATTGGTTTAGCTCCTAGTTGAATGTTTAAAGATCTGGGTAATAAATGTAGACGGGAAATTGCAAAAGAGTACATTGTTTTGGAATGCACATATCTTCCAGCTTTCTTTTCTTTAAACAGTGAAATTTTAGATTCTGAGAGCCAATTCAGAGGGCTGAATGGATAGCAGGATAATAAGAGTTTTCAGTACTTGTTAGGTCCACAGACAACTCTAGTGATGTCTTTCTATTAATTGATGTTGTAGATAAAGATTTGTACTTTTCTCCCTTTAGTACCCCTCTTCCATTTGAAAATTTATTAGAAATTAATGAGACTTGAGCACTTACCTTTTATATAGTGGATTGTATTAATTGTGTATTCAGTGGTTGTGAAATAAATAACTCTTGTTATGTTTATTGGGAGTGGTGAACACTTACTGGGGGTGGCAGCTAAGTGGGAGGCAGGGAGATTAGTGCTTAAATGCCAGGCCTTGGGGTTAAATAATGTGGATTTAGCTCTGCTGTTTACTGTGTGTGTGACTTTAGCAAGACTTGTACACTGTGAGCATTAGTTTATGTCTTCGAAAATGGGATAAAATGGGTTTATGTGTGAGATTAATTGAGGTAACAAAATAGAATAACAAAAATTTTTATTTTAGTATTACTATAGTGCTACAGTATTTTAGATACCACAAATGAATATTCTTTACTAGAATGAAATTTTTTTTTCCATTGGTTTCAAAGTCAAATTGTTTCTTATAGTTTTTCTTTCTGTTTCCAATTAATGCTTCTTTTAGAGTTTACAGATCTGATAATAATTTGTGGAAGAGTATTTCTGGCTGATTTTGAGAGTGGCTTCCAATCACTCCATCCTTATTAAAAATGAAACAAAATGGGGCGCCTGGGTGGCTCAGTGGGTTAAGCCTCTGCCTTCGGCTCAGGTCATGGTCTCAGGGTCCTGTGATCGAGCCCCGCATCGGGCTCTCTGCTCAGCGGGGAGCCTGCTTCCCTTCCTCTCTCTCTCTGCCTGCCTCTCTGCCTACTTGTGATCTCTCTCTGTCAAATAAATAAATAAAATCTTAAAAAAAAAAATGAAACAAAACCTCACTGTACTGTTAGTCAAAAATTTTTTTCTGACAGTGTTTGTACTGAAGTTAGCACCCAAAGTATAGCAAAATGTTGGTATAATTTTGGCCAAGGAAAAATAGTATTTTAAATATTGTCTGGGGGATTCTGTTATGTCTATCTCACTTTTAAACTGACCTTTCATCTGTGATTTTTTTATGGCTCTTTTTTTTTTTTTTAAAGATTTATAGATAGATTGATTTATGAATGACAGAGACACAGCGAGAGAGGAAACACAAGCAGCGGGGAGTGGGAGAGGGAGAGGGAGAAGCAGGTTTCCCGTGGAGCTGGAAGCCTGATGTGGGACTCGATCCCAGGACCCTGGCCTGAGCCGAAGGCAGACGCTTAACGACTGAGCCACCCAGGTGCCCCTCTGGCTTTTTGATAGACACATCTGAAGAGGTGAAATTGCCATTTTTCTTTGTAATTAATTGGATAACAAATTACTTGGCTTGGGAAAGGGGAAGGGCTCTGAGTGATATGCTTATTATTTTTTTTGCAGAACAAAGGTGTACTAGGTTCTGAAAAACTTCATTATTCAAAACTGATAGATATTAATTTAAATTGCTTTGAATTTCTGTATGGCTCATATATTTTTATCTAGCTCATATACTTCCTAAAATATATCAAAATCATTACTAAATTTTCTTTCTGAGCCATTTACCATAACAATCATTGTGATGTTCCCTAATATCATTTGATGTTGATGAAACAATAAAAATAACTTTCTTACAAAATTGGAAAGATGAGGGAATTATTCTCAGGGCCACTGAACTATTATGTTGACAATAACCTATTTGGTGACCCGTATGAAAATAATTTTATTTATTATTATTTGTGCTTATTTACAAATGGGGTTATACTTCTCTTTGCTGCTGAAAGCCGAAATGTATTAGAAGTTTCCCCAAGTGTGTATGTTATCTTGTATTATCCAACCAGCCATGTGACATGTGTTTGTTAAATGAGCACAGGTATGAAAATCAGTCAAGAAATTTAACCATGTCATCATTAGAGGTGAACGTGATTTCATGACAAATATTAACCTTGCAGCAGAAGTCAGAAATGATCTTGGAACAGGGCGTGATGATGATGATGATGATGATGATGATGATGGGGTGTAGAATGGAAGAGGGGTAATTTTAGTAGTGGGGAAAAGAGGCCATTCCATGGATTTCTGATATGAAAGGTAAAGGCCTGATGTTAGACTCAGAATCACAGATGGTTGAAGCAAAGAACCTTACAGGTGGTCTTACTGAAATAGATGAAATGAATTGTTGTGCTACTGACATGGCTAGGACCTGAATCCAAGTTTTCTGATTTCTCATTTGGTACTGGGCATGGAAAGAAAAATAACAACTTGGCTCTAGAATAAGATGGGCACTTGGTTCTTTGGGAGTAACACATACAGGGAGGTACTGTATCAGATGGTTGGGTGGCTCCCAAAAGGCCGCTCTGGCCACCCAGTTCCTCTCTTAGGCTCCTCACTGGTATTTAAAGGGATGGAATATCTGTCACAGTCATACCACACTGTCTCTCCAGCAAGAGTACAAGTGGGTGGTAATATAAACCATATCTAAAATTAAGCAAACATTCAAGAAAAGTTTACTTCACACCTGCAAATGCTAAGACTTTTAGGGTTTATAGAGAGGAGTGAGACATGGTACTTACCCTTTAGGGGCTTCCAGTGTAGTTGGGGAAAATGGACATAACTATAAAAAGATAACAAATAATACTAGGTGCCAAATGAGGGTATGACTAGCATATGCCAGAGGAGTTTGGGGGTGGATGACAGTGCTGGGGTTTAGAGTACTCATCTAAGACTTCCTGGAAGAGATGAAAATTAGGTTGGTTGCTTCTCAGCTCGTTAATCTTAGGCATAATTATATGTGTTTAGCTCTAAAGATTTGGATTCATCTGGGGTGCCTGGGTGGCTCAGTGGGTTAAGCCTCTACCTTCGGCTTGGGTCATGATCTCAGGGTCCTGGGATAGAGCCCTGCATTGGGCTCTCTGCTCAGCAGGGAGCCTGCTTCCCCTCTTGCTCTGCCTGTCTCTCTGCCTACTTGTGATCTCTCTCTCTGTCAAATAAATAAATAAATAAATAAAATCTTAAAAAACAAAAAAAGATTTGGGTTCACATAACTTAGGAAGTTACAGAGCTGAGAGTTTTCTGGTATTTACCTGACTTGTAGTTGAATACCATTCCACAATTCCAATGCCATGGTGCAGAGGATGGCTGAAGGTATCCGTTTAGAGACTCCCATTTCTGCTTATCATTCCTAAGTGTGTTTACCAGCAGGTAGAGTTCTTCCTCCTGGTGTTCTGAGTGGTCTTCTAAATGTTGCCATATCGAGCAATCCCTGGTTTCAATTACCCCCCCCTTTTTTTCCTTTATTGGCAATATAGTTAAAATTGCTACTTAAGTGTGAGTTTGGTGAAATTTCCTATTTAAGGTGATATTTCTACTAAGAAATTATTAAAGTGGGGTGGGATATTCCTCTATTGAACATGAAACAGAGCTGCGGCTAGCATTTACAGTGGGCTTTTCTGTTGTTCATTATATTATTTGGGTATTCTGTGTTATGAATCATTAACTTGAACCTTGGTACATAAATAATGCCATTAAACATTATAAGATAAGTAATCTTATAGCTGCATTAGAGAATAAATACACTTCTCAAAACCCATGTTTTCACTCTACCTGGATATCTCTGCATTCAAATGCTGTTTCTCCTTTTAGTGCTATAAATAAGGGCTTATAAACCTGACGGAGATGAATTTAAATAAGAAATATGAAAAACATTAGGGCTTGGCTTATATAGTTTGAGCCTCAATCCTCATCTGATTTTTTAAGGTAGTGGTTTTTAACCTCCTTTTCTTCTTATTTTTTTAATGTAGTGAATCCTTCGGAGAAAATCTTTTTTTGGAATTCTGTTATTTAAAAAACCAAAAGATAGAAATGTGTGATTTTGACTGAAGAAGGAAATCAGGACTCGGAGTTTTGGTTACTTTGTGCCTGCTCCCTTTGTCCCTTGTGCCTCTAGGGAATCCTTAGGATCACCATAGAGTTTGGACTGTAAAACATCGCTTTTAAGGAATAACATGCTAAACACTTCCTAAAAGTAACCTTTCAATTGAAAAAAGAATTCTTAGGACGCCTGGGTGGCTCAGTGGGTTAAAGCCTCTGCCTTCGGCTCAGGTCATGATCCCAGGGTCCTGGGATCGAGCCCCACATCAGGCTCTCTGCTCATCAGGGAGCCTGCTTCCTCCTCTCTCTCTGCCTGTCTCTCTGCCTACTTGTGATCTCTGAGTGTCAAATAAATAAATAAATAAAAAATATTAAAAAAAAAAGAAAAGAGAATTCTTGATGTCTTACAGTTGAATAGGTTATGAAAAATTACTTGACCTTTGTTACCCATCTTTATTGCCTTTGGACACGAGTGCTGTGCTATGATTTATTGAAGAAAAAATACCCCCAAATCAACCTCTTGAAGTTCAGTATACATAAACATACACGTACATAAATATACATAATTTAAAAAGAAACAGTTTCCCAATAAGTATTTTCAACTGCCAAGTAAAGCTTATCAGATGAGAGACAGGGTCATCAGACACGTGAATACGCTCACCCATGTGCATGGACCCAGCACACAAACACACATACAATTTGTTGCATGTGGCTAGGCAACGCCTTTCTCTCAGTCTGTGCCTCCACCACATCCATCATGTTCTGAATATAGTGCAGATAGTCTATATGGACAGGAAAGCATGTTAAAAATTATTTTCAGTAATGATTGGAACTCATTTATTGATTTTTTTTCAATAAAACTGTATTGAACATCGAACATTTCAGTGCAAGGTGCTGAGATCTGGTAGTGAACAAGAGGCCATCACAGAACTCAGAGCTGATTAGAGGTAAGGATGAGACTGTCAGGGGTGGTAAGTGCTGTGACAGAGGAAGCATAGGATTTTATGGGAGCACATAGGAGGGGCATCTAATTCAGACATGGAGACTCAGGGCAGACTTCCTGATGGGTGACATCTAAACAGACCTGAAGGGTGGGTAAGAGTTGGCCAAGGCAGGAGTGTCTGGCTGGCTCAGTCAGTAGAGCCTGCAACTCTTGATCTCAGGGTTATGAGTTCAGGCCCCACATTGGGCATAGGGCTTACTTAAAAAAGAATAAAAGAAGAAGAAGAAGACGACGATGACGAAGAAGAAAACAAAAGAGTTGGCCAAGACAAAAGAAGGTGGGACAATTGATGAAGACAGAGGAGAACATATATAAGGGCCCAGAAACAAGTAAAACATGATACTTTGTAGGAATTGCATGTCGTTGGGTTTGGTTGGAGCATGATGTGCTAATGAAAGATAAGTGGTTGCTAAATGTAAGGAGCTTGATATTGTGCTGTAGGATCTGGAGAGTTACCGAAGGATTTCAAGCAGGAGGAAGTTGTGATTTGTGTTTTTTTTTTTCAGTAGAGGGCAGTTCGGCTAACTACTGTGTTGACCTTGGGGCAGCCATTTGGATGATAGAGTCATTTTCTGATAGTAGAAGGACCAGAGATTATAGAATACTGTGTAGTTTGTCTTTCTATAACATCCCCAACTGCCTATCTCTTTTATAAAACCTATCTTTCTTCATTTTAGTTTTATGTCCCTGGTAACCTTATCACAAGGCTAGATTAATTCAAAAGAACAATGTTTAATGTTCAATATCTATATAGATACACAGTTATATCTTCATTCTTTCCGTATAGAAACTGGTATGATGCCCTGTACGTAGCAGGTACCCAAATGTTTATTGACGTAAAAGAAATACTGAAGGAAGAAATGTCAACTTAATTCTCTCTCCCTCTTTTTGATGATCATTTCTCTGCTCTTTCCGGTGCTCTGTATGCTTAGATAATTTCAACACCAGCTGTTTCTTAACAAACCACAGGGGTCTGACCATTGTATACTAGGACTAATGATAATAAAATGTGCATTTAAACTAGTTTGAATTCACACCTTTGTATTTTACCACTGGATCTCATAGTCATGTAACAGCTGGACATGCAGATATAAAATTAAAGAATAGTGGAAAGCCTTCCTTACACATCTCAATAATTATACTTTTGGAAATTATATAGACGGATAATTTATGAAATGAAAATTTTTTTTGTACCTGCAAGGGAACTAGCTTCATTTCTAACATATATGTGAGGTAATCACAAAGGAAACTTATTTTAAGATAATATTTTGCATTTTATTAAACTTAGCAGTTTATTAAACACTTTCACGGTATTACTTATACTAAATCAAATTCGCATTACATAATTTACCTTTTGAGGCCAAATACCCAGTTCTATAATACTACCAATTTCAGAAAATAAGCAAATCCAAAGGTACTTTCTTGTAGTTTATAATTATTACTGATGTTCGTTATTTAGTGATCAAATTTTCCCATCCTTCAGGCCGGCTCCTGGGTCCTGCTGTTCTTCCATCATTTTTCTGAGCACCTCTTTACTTAGTGGTGTAACAAAATGTTCCAGGCTCATCTTGTACCTTCCCAGGCCCAGCCCTGGAGTGAACTCTTTCTGTGAAGAGCTTGAGTTCCTTATAGTGAGGAATCGTGTTAAGAAACTAAGATCCAGATACTAGAAATACTTGTCTCCCCTGGGGTATCTTTGCTTTTAGGTCTCTAGAGGATTTTTTCTTGACTTCCCTGTGTGTATTTATATCTCCTCTTTTCCACTGCACCTTGTTTTCCAGCTAACTCCTTAATTCCTCTGGTCAATGCTACAGTGTATCTAAAATAGTTTCAGAGCTTCTTCCCTCACTGTTTGCATTTCTCCTTCCTTCCCTCCCAGCTGAGGGTATCTAATTGAATACTGTATTTAAACTTAATGGGATTAAAAGAGGGTGGTAGGAAACTTTTGCAGTTGTCCAGTATGTTTATGGAATATAGTGTGGTGATGGTGTCACAGGTGTATGCTTATCTCCAAACTTGTTAAGGTATATCCATTAAATATGTGCAGTTTTTGTATGTCACTTACACTGCAATAAGGTGTTTTTTCTTTTTAAAAAAGAGGAATGAGGGGCGCCTGGGTGGCTCGGTGGTTTAAGCCTCTGCCTTCAGCTCAGGTCATGATCTCAGGGTCCTGGGATCGAGCCCCACATTGGGTTCTCCGCTCAGTGGGGGGCCTGCTTCTCCCTTCTCTCTGCCTGTCTCTCTGCCTACTTGTGATCTCTCTCTCTGTCAAAAAAAAAAAAAAAAAAAAAAAAAAAAAAAGGAATGATGATGGGTGAACTTCCTTGATGGACAGTACTGGGTCAGAATGAACTACCTGCCTCTGGAATTCTTTTATATGAGAAAGAAAGAAATCTCCCTCCTGTTTGTGCCACTGGGGTTGGGGGGAAGTTAATTGGATTGCTGACTCTTCCATAGTTGATGCCTGTTTAATTCTCTGTTTTGTTTAGGTTTTAAGTAGATAGTGGAACAAAGGCCATTTCTTTTTCTTTATATGTGTAACATGCAATAAAAGTGTATGATGTAAATCATGAATATTGAAATTGTTTTGCCCTGTGTTTCAAATCTTTCATTAGAAACTATGGCTGAAGCAAAATAAAGTTTAAAGTTTCATTTCCCTTTCTTTTTTTTTTTTTTTTAACTTATGGAATGTTTTTTCTACCTCTTTGCATTTTACTCAGAATGTAGTATAAATATATGTAAATATATATTATAGTATAAATATATATAATATAGTACATATTATATATAGTATAAGTATATATAATACAGTATAAATATATATAAGTATATATTTACTATAGAATATAGGCATTTCTCTATTAATGCCACGTTTGCATTCCTGAAAGATCTTTAATTCTGCAAAGTCATGTGCTAGAAGTGATAGGGCTTATAGAGAAAACAGGGTCAGGAACAGATGAGAACAGATTATTTGAGACCAGTGGAATGTTGTAAACATAACTAAACATACAAAAAAATGACAACTGTAATAAAAATGGCTACATCTCAACTGGCATTTAAACCCAGCATCACAGTTAATCCAAGGCAGCCTTAAACCCTAGTTTTCCTCCCGATAGTTATAAGTCCTTAAATCATCCACTTCTACCAGAGACTAATTTCATCAAAGTGCAAAGTGTGATCCAAGGTGTTGATTTAGCAATTTTATTAAAATCTTAAGACGGGGGGAAAATACTGTGCATTACTTCATCTGCACTCTCAGCTTCCTCAGGTAGCTTAACATACACAGTGGAAGTCTTGAAACCACTAAATGGAACTTTTCCCATTAAGTGTGAGAAAACTTGCTCCTGATGTGCTGGGGATAATTACATATAAACCAACACAACTGATGCCATTTTCCTGCATCTGAGCTAATTTACACTGAAGAATTATCTGTTGTAACAGAAAAGACTACTGTTAATTTGCTTTAGTTTGTAAAGATAATATGTACCCATTATTGAAAACTTAAATAATACAGAAAAATACAACAAAGAAAGGGAAAATCCCTTGACTACTAATAAACACTACTGTCATCATTTTGGTTCATATTCTTGGTCACATGACTTCTTTCCAAATTATGATGTTGATGCTCTATGTGTGTATAAAATTTCAAATAAACAAGTTATTATACTTAGAGTTTTCCAGTTTTTTTTCAAAAGTGAATGTCAAGCAATATAGGTATACAATATACTTTTTAATGATTATAAATGATTCTACTTCATGCATGTCATAGTCTACTTATGTATTCACAGGCACTTAAATTGTTTTCAGGCTCACTGTTAGTAGTAACGGAGCACTGAAAATCCATGGTCATATCTTTCTACCCAAAACCTGCACAGAGGGGTGTGTTCATGTAACATGTCGGTGCACATTGTCATGTTACATTCAAGAAAGATTCTACCTGTTTGCACTACCAAGAGAACATGAGAAGTTGTATTTTCACACCCTGGATGCTTTTAGGTCTCTGTATCTTTGTCAGCTTGATACGTTAAAAATGTGATTTTTACTTCTATTTGTTTTATTATTAGTGTGTTTAAACATCTTTTTGTATCTGTATAAATTAACATCTTTTTATATCTCTATAAACTATCCATATTTTGCTTTCAGTGAAATGCCTTTCATGTAGTTTGCTCACTTTTCACTCAGAATGTTTGTCTTTTTTCTTATAATTTGTAAGAACTATATAATTTTAGACACTTTGAGGATTAATACATATTGCAGCTTTTTATATCATGCTGATTATCTTTTAACCTTGTTTGTGGTATGTTTTGATTTTTATGTAGTCAGACCTGTCAGTGTTTTTCTTTTATGTTTTTTTTGGGTTTTGTAAAATGTTCAGAAATGCCTCTTTCCACCCCTAAAAGACTGTTTGCCTTTATTTTCCTTTATTAGTTTTATGTGTATATTTTTATTTTTTATATTAATCTTTGGGTTATGTGGTATTTTTTTTTCTGTAATGAGTTAATTAAATATCTACCTTTGATTTTTTTTTTCCCCTCTTCAAGTTGTGCCTGGTTATTTCAACATGATTTGTTAACTCAAACCCATCAATATTAATATCCTCATCATATAACATGTTTCTTTGTGTCTTTGGATCTATTTCTGGGTTTACTATTTTAATAGGTATGTCTGCAAAACAAGTTACCCCCAAGTGCCATGGCTTACAGCACGTATCATCTCTCAACGTTTCCACGGGTCGGTGGTTTAGGAGTGGTTCACCTCTGCAGTTCTGATTCAGGGTCTCCCTTATGGTTGAAGTTAAGATTTCAACCCAAGCCACAGTCATGTGAAGGCCTGAGGCAGGAGGACCAGGCTTGCAGTTGGCTCACCCACATAGCTGGCCAGGGTAGTGCTGGATATCTGGGGAAAGGGAGGCCTCAGTTCCTTTCCAGCTGGGCCTCTCCTGTGGCTCACTGTTCTCTGGACATGGTGTTGGCTTGCCTGGAGGTGGTGATGAGGAGAGAGAGCTGGGAGGTAGCATTCCTTTTTATAACTGACCTCACAAATCATACAGCATCATTTATGCCACCTCTTTGCTAGAACCCAGTCACTAAGTCCCACCCACCCTAAAGAAGATGGGGATTAGGCTCATCATTTTGAAAGAGGCCTTTCAAGGAATTTGAAGAAATATTTTGAAGCCACCATAGCTCCCTTTTGTTCCACTCATATATTTGATCATCTCTGCACTAATATCTCACCTTTTTTTTTTTTAAGATTTTATTTATTTATTTGACAGACAGAGATCACAAGTAGGTGGAGAGGCAGGCAGAGAGACAGGAGGAAGCAGGTTCCTCCCTGAGCAGAGAACCCGATGTGGGGCTCAATCCCAGGACCTCGGGATCATGACCTGAGCCGAAGGCAGAGGCTTTAACCCACTGAGCCACCCAGGTGCCCCAATATCTTACCTTTTAAGAGTCTTGTACCAAACTGGTGGAATGTCACATAAAGCTATGTCTACTGTGTTTGACAGCTATTGCACTTACTGGTCATGTATCTAAAAACAGGTGTAAAAAATAGTGTTAATAATAATCTGGTGACATTTTAGGTTGCTTTATCTTCCCAACTTCTCATGCTTCTTTAGAATTATGTAGTAGGGATCATTATATTTCACTGAAGGTGCCCTGCTTACAGCCTTTAAAAAAAATCATTTTCCATTATTTCATACTGCTGTGAGTAATTTTGAATGTTTTGATTGGCAGATAGCCCTGACTTCGGGGCATTGCATTTTGATAGTTTCACAGGTATCTTAAATAGTTACTCATAATATACAGGCAAGTAGGTAAAATCAAAATAAGGCATTTATGTGTGGGGAGCAATCTAAGTAACATCTCAGCTCCATATGCTGTATACTCACCAGGGACTCATTATGATCCCTGGACTTTCTGTGCAGTAGACACTTGAGTCAGAAAGTGCTGTGCTCCATCTGCCTTCATCTCCTGGCTGCATGGGATGAGCCTCTTGGTACCCTGACCTCTTGGCTGCTATTTTTTTCTAAACTTATGTTGCCCGCCGGGCCTTTGTTGCCATGTCAACAAGTGTGTGCACCCCGCCCCCTACGCTTGCGCTTGCAGATTTAAAGGATCCTAGTTACTTCTTCCAAAGGCATCAGTTATTGTTGCTTTTACCTTAAATTGCATAAATCTCATCTGGCTTGCATCTTTATCCAACACTGAGCCTGCACTGCTCTTGTTTGAGCTCCCTGTGGGCATGCAGCTGCCATAGATGGGCTATGGGCAACCTTCCAAAGCTTCCGACCATTTGGACAGGTTTTATTTTTGACAGACTAATCAGAGCTTTAATATGCTTCCCTGCTGGGGGAGCCAGTGTTTCTAATTTTTATCTTTATCATTCTGTAAACAGTAATAATAATCCCTGGGCTGGTGATGTTTGCTGGTTACATTGTATTTAACAGTCCCACTTTTTTTTTTTTTTTTTTAATGACCTTGCTTTCTCATCTTTGCCCCTTTGGGGTCTGGTTGGCCTGGGTTATTTTGAGAAACTTTCGTACTTCCCATTTCCAAACCCGATCAAAGGAAAAGCTGTGTTTTTCTCCTTATCTCTTAATGTGAATTTGAGCTGATGTTTTATATTCATGTACAGGCGTTTGTAACTCAGTAAAGAAAGCAGTTTATTTGAGGCGTGAAGGGTAGAGGTCAGAATAGGATTTTCATGAGACCCTAAAATCATGCTCTTTTTAAAAAATTGCTTTTTGCACTTACTCTCGAACCCATTAGAGACCCTGTACCGTTTAAAAATAGGGCAGAAATAGGGTTAGTGTGAATAGTAGCTAAGATAAATGAATATGAAGCAGTTATGAGAGAGTGGGCCAGCATCTGAGATCCCGAGATAGGTAAGGAACAGCAAAGCTGATTCTTCAGGTAATTGTGCTCCAGGAACTGTGTGTCACCTGGTGTTTTCAGGGACGTTTTCCCATTACTCATGTTATTGCCTGATGCTTACTTTCCAATATTCTTCTTATTTACTTGGTGCCCTTCCTTTTTTTAGGTTCTCAATGTTATATTCTTCTCATTATTTCCCTTCACTACGATTTCTTAGTTTAGATTTTTAAAGGGTTTTGAGATTTTCTTTTCTGAAAAGGATGCTTTTTCCTTTTTGTAGGCTATCTTAATTTTTTAAAAGCCAATTTCACACATAGTGAAATACTAAATAATGTAGTTTTTTAAAAAAGATTTTATTTATTTATCTGACAGAGAGAGAGATCACAAATAAGCAGAGAGGCAGGCAGAGAGAGAGGGGGAAGCAGGTTCCCTGCTGAGCAGAGAGCCCGATGTGGGGCTCGATCCCAGGACCCTGAGACTATGACCTGAGCTGAAGGCAGAGACTTAACCCACTGTGCCACCCAGGTGCCCCAATAATGTTTTTTGTTTTTGTTTTTTTTTAAAGCTACTCAGTAAGTATTCTGTTGCTGAAAGTGTGTTATTTTGCTAATTCAGAATGTTACTGTTTCAGGAATAAATAGGTTTATGGTGAATAGTCCAAAATTCTCTAATTACTTTGTTCGGATTGTAGATGAGTACCTTGTCTGTTTCATTTACACATATATTTAAGTTGCCATATTGTTAGCTTAAAACCCACATTGCCTTTAGCTTCTACTTAATGACAGAAGTTATGCTTTTCTATTAAACTAAAAAACAAAAAGAGTGCAGTGTTGATATCTAAATTTTGTGATTATTAGAGTTGAAGCTTACCAAGCTTCTCCTTGCTAATGGCTATCATTTAGTAGGATTTTCCTCATGCTATAGAAAGCTATTCACTTGCCTTTAATTTTTATGGTAAACTAGTTTTGCAGATTTTATGGCATTTTAATAACTGAAATTTGAGATTAGGCCTTAGTTGTAAATGTGGCCAAATGGTGTCTATATGGAGTTAAAGGATAAAGATAATTTATAGGATTAGAGTGGACTGCGCCAGCTTTAGGAGAGGCTCATAATACCATGGTATTATGGATTTAGTTTTATATGGTTTTCAAAATAGTAAAATAAAAAATAAGTATTAAAACTGGTTTTATTCCTCAATTCTCTTAACATACATCCTGTTTCTTGGCCTGGCCTACATCTCAGTATCTCATGCCATAGATGAACCTTTCTTTCAGAATCATATTTTCCTCTTGTCTCAGAAATTTACCAAATATAGTTTATCCTTCTTTAATTTCCAACATTTTAATGGCAATTTTTAAACATAATGGCAATTTTAGCAGATAGTCTTAAACCCACCTTCTACATTTATTTTTTAATTTTTTAATTATTAATTATTTTTATTAATGTATAATGTATTATTTGCCCCAGGGGTACATGTCTGTGAATCATCAGGCTTACACATTTCCCAGCACTCACCATATCACATACCCTCCCCAATGTTCATAACCCAACCACCCTCTCCATACCCCCTCCCCCCAGCAACCCTCAGTTTGTTTTGTGAGATTAAGAGTCTCTTATGGTTTGTCTCCCTCCCGATCCCATCTTGTTTCATTTTTTCCTTCCCTACCCCCCAAACTGCCCACGTTGCCTCTCAAATTCCTCACATCAGGGAGATCATATGGTAATTGTCTTTCTCTGATTGACTTATTTCACTCAGCATAATACCCTCTAGTTCCATCCACGTCATTGCAAATGGCAAGATTTCATTTCTTCTGATGGCTGCATAGTATTCCATTGTGTATATACACTACATCTTCTTTATCCATTCATCTGTTGATGGACATCTAGGTTCTTTCCATAGTTTGGCTATTGTGGACATCACTGCTATAAACATTCAGGTGCATGTACCCATTTAGATCACTACATTTGTATCTTTAGGGTGAATACCCAGTAGTGCAATGACTGGGTTATAGGGTTGCTCTATTTTCAACTTTTTGAGGAACTTCCGTGCTATTTTCCAGAGTGACTGCACCAGCTTGCATTCTCACCAACAGTGTAGGAGGGTTCTGCTTTCTCCGCATCTTTGCAGGAAATCTATCGTTTCCTGACTTGTGAATTTTAGCCATTCTTACTAGTGTGAGGTGGTATCTCATTGTGGTTTTGATTTGTATTTTCCTAATGCCTAGTGATGTGGAGCACTTTTTCATGTGTCTGTTTGCCATTTGGATGTCTTCCTTGCAGAAATGTCTGTTCATGTCCTTTGCCCATTTCTTGATCGGATTATTTGTTCTTTGGGTGTTGAGTTTGATAAGTTCTTTATAGATTTTGGATACTAGCGCTTTATCTGATATGTCATTTGCGAATATCTTCTCCCATTGTGTCAGTTGTCTTTGATTTCGTTGACTGTTTTCTTTTCTGTGCAAGAGCTTTTGATCTTGATGAAGTCCCAGTAGTTCATTTTTGCCCTTACTTCCCTTGCCTTTGGTGATGTTTCTAGGAAGAAGTTGTTGCGGCTGAGGTCGAAGAGGTTGCTGCCTGTGTTCTCCTCAAGGATTTTAATGGATTCCTATCTCACACTGAGGTCTTTCATCCATTTTGCATCTAATTTTGTGTGTGGTATAAGGAAGTGGTCCAGTTTCATTCTTCTACATGGCTGTCCAATTTTCCCAACACCATTTGTTGAAGAGACTGTCTTTTTTCCATTAGACATTCTTTCCTGCTTTGTGGAGAGATTAGTTGACCATAGAGTTGAAGGTCTATTTCTGGGCTCTCTATTCCATTCCACTGATCTACGTGTCTGTTTTTGTGCCAGTACCATACTTTCTTGATGATAGCTTTGTAATAGAGCTGGAAGTCTAGAATTGTGAAGCCTTTGGCTTTCACAGGTTTGGCTTTCTTCTTTAACATTCCTTTGGCTTTCTTCAACATTCTTTCTGGTTCCATATAAATTTTAGGATTATTTTTTCCATTTCTTTGAAAAAAGTTGATGGTATTTTGATAGGCATTGCATTAAATGTGTAGATCGCTTCAGGTAGCATAGACATTTTCACAATATTTGTTATTCCAATCCATGAGCATGGAACATTTTTCCATTTCTTTGTGTCTTCCTCAATTTATTTCATAAGTACTTCATAGTTTTCTGAATACAGATTCTTTGTCTCTTTGGTTAGGTTTATTCCTAGGTATCTTATGGTTTTGGGTAAAATTGTAAATGGGACTGACTTCTTAATTTCTCTTTCTTCTGTCTTGCTGTCGGTGTATAGAAATGCAACTGATTTCTGTGCATTGATTTTATATCCTGACACTTTACTGAAGTCCTGTATGCGTTCTAGCAGTTTTGGAGTGGAATCTTTTGGGTTTTCCACATAAAGTATCATATCATCTGCAAAGAGTGAGAGTTTGACTTCTTCTTTGCCAATTCAGATGCCTTTTATTTATTTTTGTTGTCTGATTGTTGAGGCCAGGACTTCTAGTACTATGTTGAATAGCAGTGGTGATAGTGGACATTCCTGCCGAGGCAAGGACTTCTAGTACCGTGTTGAATAGCAGTGGTGATGTTCCTGACCTTAGGGGAAGAGCTCTTCAGTTTTTCCCCATTGAAAATGATATTCGCTGTGGGTTTTTTCATAGATGGCTTTGATGATATTGAGGTGTGTACCCTCTCTCCCTACACTTTGAAGAGTTTTGAGCAAGAAAGGATGCTGTACTTTGTCAAATGCTTTTTCAGCATCTGTTGAGAGTATCATATGGCTCTTGTTCTTTTTTTTATTAATGTATTGTATCACATTAATTGATTTGTGTACATTGAACCAATTTTCCAGCCCAGGAATAAATCCCACTTGGTCGTGGTGAATAATCCTTTTAATGTACTGTTGGATCCTATTGGCTAGTATTTTGGTGAGAATTTTTGCGCGTGTGTTCATCAAGGATATTGATTTGTGATTCTCCTTTTTTTTTTTTTTAAGATTTTATTTGTTTATTTGACAGAGATCACAAGTAGGCAGAGAGGCAAGCAGAGAGAGAGAGGGAAGCAGGCTCCCTGCTGAGCAGAGAGCCCCATGTGGGGCTTGATCCCAGGACCCCGAGATCATTTCCTGAGCCGAAGGCAGAGGCTTTAACCCACTGAGCCACTCAGGCGCCCCTGTGATTCTCCTTTTTGATGGGGTCTTTGTCTGGTTTGGAGATCAGGGTAATGCTGGCCTCATAAAATGAGTTTGGAAGTTTTCCTTCTGTTTCTATTTTTTGAAACAGTTTCAGAAGAATAGGTATTAATTCTTCTCTAAATGTTTGGTAGAATTCCCCTAGGAAGCCATCTGACCCTGGGCTTTTGTTTGTTGGGAGATTTTTTGATGACTGCTTCAGTCTTCTTACTGGTTATGGGTCTGTTCAGGTTTTCTATTTCTTCCTGGTTCAGTTTTGGTAGTTTATGTGTCTCTAGGAATGCATCCATTTCTTTCGGATTGTCAAATTTGCTGGTGTATAGTTGCTCATAGTATGTTCTTATAATTGTATTTCTTTGGTGTTTCTTGTGATCTCTCCTCTTTCATTCACGATTTTATTAATTTGGGTTCTTTCTCTTTTCTTTTAATAAGTCTGGCCAGGGGTTTTTCAGTCTTACTAATTCTTTCAGAGAACCAGCTCCTAGTTTCGTTGATTTGTTCTACTGTTCTTTTGGTTTCTATTTCATTGATTTCTGCCCTGATCTTTATTATTTCTCTTCTCCTGCTGGGTTTAGGCTTTCTTTGCTGTTCTTTCTCCAGCTCCTTTAGGTATAGGGTTAGGTCGTGTACTTGAGACATTTCTTGTTTATTGAGAAAGGGTTGTATTGCTATTTACTTTCCTCAGGACCACCTTAGCTGTGTCCCACAGATTTTGAACAGTTATATTTTCATTTTTATTTGTTTCCATGAATTTTTTCAATTCTTCTTTAGTTTCCTGGTTGACCCATTCATTCTTTAGCCTCCATGTATTTGAGTTCTTTCCAACTTTCCTCTTGTGATGGAGTTCTAGCTTCAGAACATTGTCCACCTTCTACATTTATTATTTTTTTTTATTTCTTTTAAAGATTTTGTTTATTTATTTGACACACAGAGAGAGAGATCACAAGTAGGCAGAACAGCAAGCAGAGAGAGAGGGGGAAGAGGCTCCCTGCTGAGCAGAGAGCCCGATGCTGGGCTTGATCCCAGGACCCTGAGATCATGACCTGAGCCGAAGGCAGATGCTTAACCCACTGAGCCCCCCAGGTGCTTCCACCTTCTACATTTAAATTTATTTTGTTCTTTATGCTTTTTCTCCTGAAAAAAAATTTTTTTTCCAATTATAGACCTTTCTTTCTTCTTCTTCGTCTTCTTCTTTCCCCCCCAGTGGCTATTTTAGAACTTATTCCTGTGGTCCAGTTTGTCATTAAGTCATAACTTTTCCTTTATTCAGCTTTTAAAAAACCCTCAGATCACCTAAGACAGTACCACGATGTTGGCAGTCCATAATTCTTGTTAATTAGCCAATATCAATAAATATGATAGTCCCTAACCAGTTAAATCCTAGAAGAAAATTGAGTTCAAAGCAGAACAAAAGTATCATTCTGTTTAGTAGGTGTCCCGTTACTGTAAGATGAGCTTTACTGGTTTTATTGCATGTAAGAAACATCCTTAAGTCTATTCTTTTTTTTCTCCCTCACTGAGGCATTATTTATTACAGCAAAATACTTGAAAATAAACTAAATGTTTACCTTAGAATTCTGAATTATCAGTATGTATGCAAGTCTAATGTCTTTTTCGATTTGTTACTGCTAGCCCCTTTCTTTAGATATGGCTAATGCTTTTACCTGGAGAAATACCTTTTATTTGATGATCCAGCCATTGTTCTCTAATATACAAATACTGTATTCAGATACTACCTTTATGGGACTTTATTATTTTTCTTCATACTTACTTATTTATTTTTATTTTTATTTTTTAAATTTTTATTATTTTAAAAAATATTTTATTTATTTATTTTATTTTTATTTATTATTTTTATTTATTTTATTTTATTTATTTATTTGACAGGGAGAGATCCTGTCAATCCTGGGATCTAACCCCGAGATTGTGACTTGGGCCAAAGTCAGAGGTTTAACCCACTGAGCCACCTAGGGGCTCCTACAAATGCTTACTTAAACAGAACAACATGTGTGAACATTTTACACCTCTAAAACACCCTGCACGTTTTCTCAGATGAAAAAATTATGCATCCAAAGTCACATGATTGAATCATGATTTGAACTGAGCCCAGTTAGATATAGAGGCCACCAATTTTTTTTTTAATTTTTTTTTAATTTTATTTTTTATAAACATATATTTTTTTCCCCAGGGGTACAGGTCTGTGAATCGCCAGGTTTACACACTTCACAGCACTCACCATAGCACATACCCTCCACAATGTCCATAACCCCACCCCCCTCTCCCAACCCTCCTCCCCCCTGCAACCCTCAGTTTGTTTTGTGAGATTAAGAGTCACTTATGGTTTATCTCCCTCCCAATCCCATCTTGCTTCATTTACTCTTCTCCTATCCCCTTAACCCCCCATGTTGCATCTCCTCTCCCTCATATCAGGGAGATCATATGATAGTTGTCTTTCTCCGATTGACTTATTTCGCTAAGCATGATACCCTCTAGTTCCATCCACGTTGTCGCAAATGGCAAGATTTCATTTCTTTTGATGGCTGCATAGTATTCCATTGTGTATATATACCACATCTTCTTTATCCATTCATCTGTTGATGGACATCTAGGTTCTTTCCATAGTTTGGCTATTGTAGACATTGCTGCTATAAACATTCGGGTGCACGTGCCCCTTCGGATCACTACGTTTGTATCTTTAGGGTAAATACCCAGCAGTGCAATTGCTGGGTCATAGGGTAGTTCTATTTTCAACATTTTGAGGAACCTCCATGCTGTTTTCCAGAGTGGTTGCACCAGCTTGCATTCCCACCAACAGTGTAGGAGGGTTCCCCTTTCTCTGCATCCTCGCCAGCATCTGTCATTTCCTGACTTGTTAATTTTAGCCATTCTGACTGGTGTGAGGTGGTATCTCATTGTGGTTTTGATTTGTATTTCCCTGATGCCGAGTGATATGGAGCACTTTTTCATGTGTCTGTTGGCCATCTGGATGTCTTCTTTGCAGAAATGTCTGTTCATGTCTTCTGCCCATTTCTTGATTGGATTATTTGTTCTTTGGGTGTTGAGTTTACTAAGTTCTTTATAGATTCTGGACACTAGCCCTTTATCTGATATGTCGTTTGCAAATATCTTCTCCCATTCTGTCAGTTGTCTTTTGGTTTTGTTAACTGTTTCCTTTGCTGTGCAAAAGCTTTTGATCTTGATAAAATCCCAGTAGTTCATTTTTGCCCTTGCTTCCCTTGCCTTTGGAGATGTTCCTAGGAAGATGTTGCTGCGGCTGAGGTCAAAGAGGTTGCTGCCTGTGCTCTCCTCAAGGATTTTGATGGATTCCTTTCTCACATTGAGGTCCTTCATCCATTTTGAGTCTATTTTCGTGTGTGGTGTAAGGAAATGATCCAATTTCATTTTTCTGCATGTGGCTATCCAATTTTCCCAACACCATTTATTGAAGAGGCTGTCTTTTTTCCATTGGACATTCTTTCCTGCTTTGTCGAAGATTAGTTGACCATAGAGTTGAGGGTCTATTTCTGGGCTCTCTATTCTGTTCCATTGATCTATGTGTCTGTTTTTGTGCCAGTACCATGCTGTCTTGATGATGACAGCTTTGTAATAGAGCTTGAAGTCCGGAATTGTGATGCCACCAACTTTGGCTTTCTTTTTCAATATTCCTTTGGTTATTCGCGGTCTTTTCTGGTTCCATATAAATTTTAAGATTATTTGTTCCATTTCTTTGAAAAAAATGGATGGTACTTTGATAGGAATTGCATTAAATGTGTAGATTGCTTTAGGTAGCATAGACATTTTCACAATATTTATTTTTCCAATCCAGGAGCATGGAACATTTTTCCATTTCTTTGTGTCTTCCTCAATTTCTTTCATGAGTACTTTATAGTTTTCTGTGTATAGATTCTTAGTCTCTTTGGTTAGGTTTATTCCTAGGTATCTTATAGTTTTGGGTGCAATTGTAAATGGGATTGACTCCTTAATTTCTCTTTCTTCTGTCTTGTTGTTGGTGTAGAGAAATGCGACTGATTTCTGTGCATTGATTTTATATCCTGATACTTTACTGAATTCCTGTACAAGTTCTAGCAGTTTTGGAGTGGAATCTTTTGGGTTTTCCACATATAGTATCATATCATCTGCGAAGAGTGATAGTTTGACTTCTTCTTTGCCAATTTGGATGCCTTTAATTTCTTTTTGTTTAGAGGCCACCAATTTTATACTGACTTTCCCTCCTTGCTGATACTCTCCCTGCAGAGCACAGCTGTCCTCTTCTCAGACAGAGGGAGGACTCCCCTTCTGAGGCAGAGGTAAA
>NW_022630996.1:30961159-30979111 GCF_010015895.1 Lontra canadensis
CTTCTTCTTCTTCTTCCTCCTCTTCTTCTTCTTCTTCTTCTTCTTCTTCTTCTTCTTCTTCTTCTTCTTCTTCTTCTTCGGTATGTGAAAATTTATCATTGTGTTAGTAGTTGGTAACTGTGGTTTGAGGTTCTTTTTATTCATTCTGGCTTCTTGGAGCATTTTGTAAAATCCTGCCCTGGCTGGTGTATACAGCAGAGCAGGCAGCTGCATGTCTGTCGTTTGATTTAGGGAACACTGAAATCTCCTAAGAACCGCTCCATAGATGTGAAATGCTCAGGATTTGAGATTCATCCCTTTAGGTTTAAGGCTTTAAGGAAAACCTTGGTAAAATGTCAATATTCCTCAAAGCATAATAAGTTGTATCTTTGCTATTATTTTTTTCAGCATGGAGTAATCTTTAAGATTGGCAAATTGCTATTTTAGAAAGAAGAGTTAAGCTACTGAGGGAGAGGAGATTAGAGTAGGGAGATTGCACAGTGAGGGCACATGACAGGGATGGGGAGTTAGGGAGAAGAGTACTCCATGGGAGAGCTCAGGTGGCAGAGGGAGAACTGAGGGCCCCACGCACCTGGAATGTGCCCGGAGGAGAAGGTCCTCTGTCCTCTCCACTCTGTGACTCAGACAGTGCCCCCTCTCTCTGCCATTACTCTGTAATCTGGATATTTTGAAACCACCACCTCTGTGGGATTTTTAAAAAATCCTTGCTGCCATCTCTTACAACTCAGTACCAGGTTTGTATATGACCCTTACATTGTGCTTATCCCCGTTTCCCTTTCTGTCACCGAGACATCTTACTGAAATTAATGGTTTCCATCTTTGCTTCTCTTTACCCAATGAGAAATTACCCAAAGTACGGTAAAAGCAAAGATCCTGAAATTCCAACCAAAACAACAAATAGATCCTCGTGGGTAAGGATTTGTGATCAGGTTTTGCTACTGAAAAAAAAAATTTTTTTAAACATGTCAATTATGTTCTTAAAATATTATCCAAAGGATGGAAGTCATAGAAATCTCTGCTAGACAAAAGCCTTGAATTGATTTTTCTCAGAGATACTTTTGCCTTCTCTCTACCCCTTCACTACCCCTTGAGATACCTAGATGATTTTTGAAGTAATTCTGCTTTGAATTGATTATTAATCTATACTTAAGTGCACTGATGCCCACATACTCCTTGAAAAAATTAATGTGAGAAATAAATGCAAGGTTCTTAATGTCCCTCATTAAAAATGGAGCTGAAATCAGGTTAAACACTATAAATGGAAAGCTGCCTCAAGTGTTAACCTGTTCAGTTAATGAAAAGAGAAGAATACAGAAAAGTCTCTATCTAAGATGACTTTTTTTCTTTGGGTTCATCAGTGCCGCCTAGCTGATTGTTTTTTGAAGGAGAGTGTCTTTTGTGATTAAGTCACTTGTCAGATTTGCATTGATATGCAAAGTCTCATTTTATATCTCAAGAAGCTCCACCATCTGTTACTAACATTATTGCAGCAGGAAGTTCAAGAGAATAGCATTTGTAAGGTAAAAATACATCAGCGATAGCTAGAGCTTCAAACAATTGTTCGCAATTAAGAAATAGAACTCCAAGTAAACGCTGATTGAGTGTAGTTGATAAGAATGAAATGAAGGAGACACTGGAGAGCTGAGACAAGATGTGAAGGACAGGAAGTGTGTTTCCATTTCTTTTTTGGAAAAATTTCAGAAAAATTGCAGTCTTAATTCTTTTCTTTAAGAAGATGGTTAAAATTTAGTGTTTGTCTGTATTTGTCTTTTCACCCATTCAATTTATATTTATTGATCCCAGCCATGGGTGATGAAGCCTATAAGTGTGTGTGTGTGTGTGTGTGTGTGTGTGTGTGTGTGTATACACAGAGATACATGCACTTCTTGATGCTCAAGATCTCATATAAGCAATAAAGAAATAGCTAAAATTTATTTTTAATATATAGACTTCAAATACTGCAGGAAAAACACTTACGATACATGTGGATGAGAATAGTTAAATAATTAAATATCCCAGATAATGTTAGATAAATAGCATGATAATAGATAATATTTAGATATTTAATCATTTAGATAATTTAGAAAATACCCCTTGAGTGGAACATAGCCACTTTAAAAAAAAAAAAATAAAGCAATACATCAAGGTACACGGGCTTGTTAAATTGAAGAGAAAATAGTTAATGATGAAAGGCCCTTAAAGGTAAGAAAAAAATGGTAGAATGGAGTTGATTGACAGTTTTAAAATCCCAAAATTATGACTTTTGATTTGAAATTATGTAGAACAAGTAGATAATTTTTAGTTAGTTCATTGGCTTCAAAGCAAAACATGTTTATTTCATGTCAAGTTAAAATATAATATGTGGGAATACACAGGTAATGAGTTCAAAGATCTTATTTGATGAAAAGATGGCTCAAAAGATGATTATGTTTAAAATAATTCACAGGAAAAGTGATAAATAACCCTTTATGCACCCTCTTTTCTTGCTTATGATCTGAGAAAAACAGAAAATTTCAAAAAGGAATGTGAGAGAGGCTAAGCACAGATGTTAAAGAATTCTCAGAGCTTTGGTTACAATTACTAAATTATAGTTTGGTCAAAACTTTGCATTATGTACATATTCTGTTAGCAGCAACAAACATATTTCTCCTCATTCTTTTAGAAATATATATTTCATGTTTGTGAGTCCCTGTGCATATTTGAACACATGCATATGAATTATACTATATTTATTTCAATTTATATATCATCTTATTGAGCCCATTTCTATCCTGTCAAGTTTTAGAAAAATAATCATTGAGGTTTGGTATATTCTTTGCTATCATAATTATAATACAGAACAATTAGTAATAACTTTGAAATGTTGAGAAGATCTTTTAAATTTTTGTTTTGTCCTAATACAAGTAGTTATTATGTTATACCCTATCCTAATATAACTAGTCCTAATTTAACTAAAATCTACTGAGTGTGTTATGTGTCTCCAGTGTTCACCCTCCTTTCTTAAAAGAGGATTATGCATCACTGCTTTTTCTATATGGGATAAGAATACTATAGTCCTTCTGTGGGAAGAGTGTACTTCGCCCCATTGATATGAGGCTTGTCAAGATAGCAGAGTATAAGAGAAAATGATGGACGCCATGACCAAATAAACACTTTAAAAGCCATGATGAGGCTTCTCCATTGCTCTATTCTCAGTGCCAGGAGAACAGACATGTCCCAGACTGGGGCTGTTCTTTTTCAGCCTTGGAACAAGATACAGGGAGTGGAGCAAGCTGACCTACAGTGACCCATGGCTGATACATAAAGTGAGCTCAATGTAAAGAAAGTGAAAAAGAAGCCTATCCCTTGATAAGCTCCTGAGAGTTGGAGATACTTGTTAAGAACTGGGAAGGGTCTGAAATTTTACCCTACTTGCAAACTAATGAGTTAGTCTGCAGTAGGATCATGGATGCTGGCAGAAGATCAAAGACTCCTGGCCCAGAGACAGAGGGGAGTTTACACTCACAGCAATCCCAGTATTTAGAGGATCAGGATTTATGCTTGTTTCCTGAGTCCAGTTTCTACAGAACGATGTGAAGTGGGCCTGGTGACAACCCCACACACAGTGTGTTATGTTACAGGAGAGGAATCCTGAGCTTAGGGAACATGAATCTTCTGTGAGGAGAGGTAAGCATGTGAGCCCATGGCTTCTGAGGGAGATAGCTCTGTCTTCTAAGGCTGTAAGCAAACCTGGCCTTTGCTGGTAGGGGGGATGTCATGTTCATCTTCCAAGGCTCTTTCCTGTACAGACATGCTTGAAAGGAAGCCTGGAATAAAGACAGTGTGTGCCAGCAGATGCACTGTATTGCAAGAGACCTACAAGAAATGGTCTCCCAACAGTTCTTAGTTCAGTAGAACTTAGAAAAAGCTACCAAATACACTGTGCTGGAAGGAGAACATCTCACATCCCTCAAGGACTCTTCACTTTTTACGTTACCACAAGAATGACAATAATTTATTGAATGCTTACTATATTTGTGCACTGCACAGTACTAGGAACCGAAACACGTAGAGCTTCTGTCAGCAAGGTGGTATTCTTATTTCTTTCCTGCATATAAGAAAACTAAACTCCAAAGAAGTTAAATAGTTTGCCCAAGGTGATGCTATTATTAATCTGAGGAGATTTGGACTCAGGTGTGTTGGACCCCAAAGTGTGTGTCCTTCAAGCCATTCCTTCCCACTACCTATTATTTTACATTGAATAAATATGCTACCAAACCTTTCTGATGAAATCATTAGCAAAAAATGAGCAAAGAAAAAATTACCATTGTAGCTTAGATCTACTTACTCATCAGTAAATACTTTTTGGATATGAGTGTTTTAACTAGCTATGAATCCCCCCAACTGTATTGTCTTCCATCCCTCACATTTCCATTTTGCCTGTGAGATTTTCACCAAACTACTCAACTTAGCCATCAAGTAACTCAATCACAAAAGAGGATATAGGCTACAATGGCATGTCTTTTCTTGTATTTTTCTAATTAAACATGGGTTGGGCCCCTTTAAACCATTGGTTTCCTTTCTAAGTGTTGTATATGCGCCCTTGGTGTCTGGAACCTACATTTTCAGAATTCTTATGTTCTTTGTTAAGCAAATTTGTATTTTTGAAAGTTAAGAAACCATTTGAAACACTGCCCTTGCTGATTTAGGATACATAACAAAAGAAACTAAGGAATAGATATTCAGCGCAGCCCTGTAGCAATCTCACAATTTGTTCTGAGAACAAAATAAACCTCTAAATGAATGCTGGTGTATATTCTTTTAAGAGTTTGTATATGGAATATTGCATGGCCTGATTCAAACAAGTTAATTTAGTAATTTAGGCTTTGTTGCTTCTGGAGAAATTTTATTGAAATTTTGTGTGTGTGTATGTATATATATTTAATATACATTATAATTTTATGTATTATATGTATTATATAATGCTAAGCTAAGAGGAGGACAAGACAGAAATGGGATCTGCCTTGGCAGATCATTTGTATAACCAACAGAAGGTAAGAGACATTCATAAGTAGTATATAAAATGATAACCAGAACAAATGCTACAAAATAAAACCCACATCATACCAAGAGATCTTATAAAAGAAGTGAACCAGTCTCTGTGGGGAAGGTAATCAGATTCTATTTTAAAGATCATTACCCATAGGTAAAGAGGATTGGATACAGCAAATACGCCATAGATAATGGTCTTTTTCCCACGGACATCTGTGTTCCAGGAAATCACCAATCTGAAAAAGAGTCATCACAATTTCTATGCAATAAATAGCAAGGGAATTTTTGTCTAGCACCTTTAAGTCATCAAAATCATTTGAACCTGGAAACCTGAAGGTTGAGAATCATAGTCTCTTGAACAATTGCATCAAATAATGCATTGATGCTGGGAACTAGCCCAGCCCTCAAGGAGCTTCCATTCTAGTTGGAATAAATAAATATCTACCTTAAAGAAATTCCTGGGCACCTGGGTGGGTCAGTGAGTTAAGCATCTGCTTTCTGCTCAGGTCGTGATCCCAAGGTCTTGGGATGGAGTCCCACATCGGGTTCTCCGCTCAGTGGGGGAGTCTGCTTCTCCTTTTCCCTCTGCTGCTCCTTCTGTTTGTGCTCTTTCTCTCTCTGTCAAATAAATAAAATCTATACAAAAAATTTAAAAATAAAAAAGAAATTCCTATCCCCCCTGGGGAACAGTGGCTGTGTAAAAATCTGCATATATGTATATATGAATGTGTAATGTATGCTGTTTTAACACCTACCCACAGTTTGTTTAAGAAGATACATGGTATACTGGAGATGGAAAAATTTCTACAACATTAGTTAATGTGTTTATGTACCACATAAAATATACATATTTCAGAAATAAATCATACTGGCCATGTGGACATAACTTACAATTTCTATAATATGATAATGTTAATTTGAATTAATAACTTTGTTTTCCATGTTTTCTGAATCTGCTCTAGGTATTTGGATATTACAATAAATACTTATATTTTTATATTACATTTCTTTGGTCATTATATTAAAATTTTTATTAGGAATATGCTTACAATTGGTCAGAATCTAGAATTAGTTGAGAAATAAGAAATACATATTTCTGATTTTTTTTTTCTTTCTGGCCTATGGTTAAGTCACAAGCTTTTGGGGACTTTTGAATTATATTTACAGATTATCAAAATTCAAGCTCTTAAAAATTAGTGTAAGAAAATGACCTCACTGAAGGTTTGCCAAAGTTTTGGTATGTAAAGCCTTTTCTATTTTTTTTTAAATGATTTTTCTCCTTAATAAAAACCATCAAAAAGCATTCTACTGGTAGAAATGGAGTTGATTTCCTCTTCCTGATGGAAACTAAATTAGCCAAACTGATTTTAGCTCATTTGTCTTCTCTTTCTCTTGCAGTAGATCCTTTCCTCACACATAATAAATCCATCAGTGGGACAGCCCCAAACATGTTCATCCTTCTTTTTGCTCTTGACTTTGAGATAAAACAAATCTCTTCAAATAATTTGTAAATTGTTTGTAATTGGGAAATATTAATGTCAGGAGTGCCTGGGTGGCTCAGTCAGTTAAGCATCCCATTCTTTTTTTTTTTTTTTAAAGATTTTATTTATTTATTTGACAGACAGAAATCACAAGTAGGCAGAGAGGCAGGCAGAGAGAGAGGAGGAAGCAGGCTCCCCGCTGAGCAGAAAGCCCAATGCGGGGCTCGATCCCAGGACCCTGAGATATGACCTGAGCCGAAGGCAGAGGCTTTAACCCACTGAGCCACCCAAGCGCCCCAAGCATCCCATTCTTGATTTTTGACTCAGGTCATGATCATAGTGTTGTGAGATCAAGCCCCACATCAGGCTCCAGACTGGGTGTGCAGTCTGCTTAAGATTCTCTCCTTCTCCCTCTGGCTCCCCCCACCTTTTGGGGGGGGAGAAGAAATAAAAAGAAAAGAAAGAAAAAAAATATTGATGTCAGTATTTTTCCATAGTTGCTTGGATCCTTTATATACACTTTAATTGCTTAATATAATTACTCTAATTTCATGTAAATATAACTATTTGAGTTTTCAAAATTGAAAGCACTGTTTTTATTTATATTTTTTTAACTCACAAAGAAAGTTAATTCTGTTTTAGTTTTCTTAGTTTGTTGTTGTTGTTGCTGTTTTCCCTAAAATGACTTTGAGAAATGCAAAGAAAGTGGGTGAGTTCACTCACAAAGTGTGTTTGGAAGAGAGCAAGCACACTGTGATTTTGGAGGTATCGATGACAGATGTAAAGGCTGCTGCTGCTGTAATTTAATCTCTGTATTAGTGAACTCTCAGTAGAGTTGTGACATCAATGAGAGGATAAATTATTTTTCCCTATTTGTATAGGAGATGATGCTAGCACTAATCCAGCCGCATGAATCTTCGAGCTACGCTTCTGATAATGCCTTCATTGTACTAACTATACAGTAGTGACAGACATACTTTCAGGGAAGAAGATATTTTTTTCTTTGGCTTCCAGGAAGTACATTTTTCAATTCTCTAAGTGTGTCTGTCAACATTAAATTGGCCAATAAAAAATATTACCCTCAACTTGACATTGCTTTTTAACTAATCTTCAGGAATCCAAGAATATATTATATATGCAAACGCCTCTCTGTAGGAGATAATATTCTCTATCAACTTATTCCTCTATTCACAGCATACTCAGATGACTGAAATAGCTTAGAAATATGAGGAAAAGTTGAAAATGTGTTATTTAAAAGTTAGGTAGTTTAATCCTTTAATAGTTTCTTTTCTCCCCGCAGTGCGGCTTGTTTACTTTACGTGCTCAACAAAATGGAACAGAATGCTGCCCAGGAGTTGATTTGTTTGTTCTGACCATATAAAACATTGATGTCAAAATCTGCTTAATCAATTCAGAATAGACTAAATATTGAATATAACAATGGCAAAAATAAACAATGATGCGTGTTGCAGATTAGTTCATGAATCCCTAATATCAATATTTTAAACCAAAGATACTACTGCAATTTAAGCCCATTGTAGACAAGATCAAGTAAATTTATAATTCAGAATTCTGTATAAGTGTGATTATGAAGGATGATCTCTAATAACTTAGATACTTTGCATTTTCTAAGTATAAAACTGGAAAACTATACTGTTGACAAAGGGGGCAGTTTTGAAGCTTGTATTTCTATGACATTTTATTCCCAAAAGATGTATTTAATTCCCAAAAGATTTATTTTTTGGAGCAGTTTTACTTTCACTGCAAACTTAAGCAGTAGTTACAGAAATTTCCCTGATTGCCCCTGTCCCTAAATATTCAGAGATTCAGAGCCTCCCCGACTACTGATATCCCATCCCAGCATGGCACATTTATTACAATCAGTGAACTTGTCCTAACACATCATTATCACCCAAAGACCACGGTTTCCATCAGGGCTCATACTTGGTATACATTCATTCTCTGGGTGGTTTTTTTTTTTTTTTTTTAAAGATTTTATTTATTTATTTGACAGACAGAGATCACAAGTAGGCAGAGAGGCAGGCAGAGAGAGAGGAGGAAGCAGGCTCCCCACTGAGAAGAGAGCCCGATGCAGGGCTCAATCCCAGGACCCTGAGATCATGACCTGAGGTGAAGGCAGAGGCTTAACCCACTGAGCCACCCAGGTACCCCCATTCTCTGGGTTTTGATAGAGGTGTAAGAACTTGTATTCACCATCATACAGAATAGTTTCACTGCCCTAAAAATCTTTAATGTTCTACCTGTTTATCTCTCACTCCCCACTAACACCTGGCAACCACAGATTATTTTTTTATTATCTGCATAGCTTTGCCTTTTCCAGAATGTTGTATAATTGGAATCATACAATATGCAACCTTTTCAGATTGGCTTCTTTTACTTAATAATATTCCTTTAAGTTCCTCCATGTCTTTTCATGGTTTGATAGGTCACTTCCTTTTAGTGCTAAAAAACACTCCATTTTCTAGATGTATCATAGTTTATTTATCCATTCACGTAATAACACAGGGAATCTTGGTTGCTTTTTGAGTTTTGGCAATTATGAATAAAGCTGTTATAAATACCCATGTGCAGGTTTAATGTGGACACAACTTTTCAACTCCTTTGAGTAAACACCAAGGAGGGTAATCACTGGGTCATATGGTAAAAGTTTTATAAAATATTGCCAAATTATCTTCAAAACATCTGTACCATTTCTCATTTTCACCAGCAATAATATGAGAGTTCCTTTTGCTCCACATTTGAACATTGCCCGTGCTCGAGATCTGGTCCATTCTGATAGATATGCTGATATCTCATTATTATTTAGATTTGTAATTTCCTAATGACTCTGATGCAGAACATCTTCTCATATGCATTTATGTCATCCATAGATCTTTACTGGGAAGTGTCTGTTGAGCTCTTTTGCCCATTTTTTAATCAGATTGTTTGTTTTCTTATTGTTGAGTGTTAGGAGTTCTTTATATATTTTAGATAGCAGTTCTTTATAACAGAGGTATTTTGCAAATATTTTCTCTCAGTCTGTCGCTTGTCTTCTCATTCTCTTGACAGTGTCTTTAACAGAAAAGTTTAAAGTTTAATGAAGTTCAGCTTACTAATTTTCTTTCATGGATCATGCATGGATTAAGTGTTGTATCTTTAAGTCCTCACTGTACCTAATGCCATCTAGGTGTTTTTCTGTGTTACCCTTTAGGAGTTTCATAGTTTTGTGTTTTACATTTAGGCGTATGATCCATTTTTAGTTAATTTTTATAAAGGGTCAGGGTCTGTGTCTAATTTAACCTTTTTCATGTGAATGCTAGTTGTCTGAGCACTGTATATTGAAATGTCAAATTTCTGTTGGCAAAAATCAGTTTGTGGACTAAACATTTCAATATCATACTTTCCCTGAAATGTTTCCTACGAACATTAGCTGAATTTCTAACAGCTTGTATTTAGGTTTTTCTATATAGCAGATATCAGACTACCTTGAATAAAAGGACTTTCAAAAGCTCTAAATTCTTTTGGTCTCCTCAGTCAAAAGGCTTTAAAGAGACCTTGGAATCCTCAGAATTTTGATAAGCATTCTCAGTTTTATCATGAAATTGTCATTTCGGCCTACAGGGTTTAATATGACTGCTGTCATTTGGCATTGGTTTGATTCTGAGCTTCCTGGAAGCCCAGGGGAAAAGGGAGATTTTGTGAATAACAGTTTTTATAATTAGGAAATTGAAAGAGTTAGAGTTGACACTAAGTGTTATACTAGCAATGCCCTTCTTAACATTATTGTAGCAAAGACAGAAGCAGAAATTGCATGGTAGTTTGTGATAGTGACCAAAATAAAAAAAAAAAAGATTATGTTTTAACATTGAAACACTTACAAATCAAGCTAATATTTCATTAGGTGAAGTTGTAGTTAATCTCTGCAGAGGTTTAATGCAACTCAAAGACAGAAGAGACTCAGGTACCTTGAGGACTGACTGAATTCTGAATTCCTTAGGCTGGTGGGTCTTTCATTTAAGTGTTCATGAAAATCTAATAAAGTCCTTGTTTAAAATAGAGATTCCTGGGCTCTTTTCCTGGAATGTCTGATTTAGTAAGTTTGAGATAAAATCCAGCCATCTGTATTTTTAGCACGTCCATGATACAAGTATAATTCAACTATTCAAACTAGTGCTTGAAAACCATTATCTTGGACTTTGTTTTTCACATTTCTTTTATGTTAGTCAACATTCTTATTGGAATTAAATAACAAATAATGCAGTGTGATGCTATTTGAAGATAGCTAGATGGCAGGTGTGGTATAGTGCTGATTAAGGGCAGATCTATAAATGATCATGCAGATGATAGGACTTTCATTCTATTATAAAAATTACAGAGCCAGACCTGCACCCTTGGCTAGACAACAGGCCAGCCCACCTGTAGGTTTCTTCCAGTCAAGGCCAGATTTTCCTCAAGAAACAATTTTGAGTTTGCTCCAGCACTTAGGTCACTAACGAATTCAGATGGCAGGATAGAACCGGTCAGAGATGGTTTTTGTTTGGAAATCTTTGGAAAAAGTGTTATCAATGTCACACCACAGCTGTCTAAAAAACCTTAATGATGACCCTGTGCAGGTCTTCAGATACGTCTGCCAGGATGAGTGAGCTGCTAAATGTTCCCCAGACAATTGAACACATTGACCTCTTATATGGTGCTATTTAATATCAATCAGAGGAATGTTCGTAAATGTCTGCCAGAGGCAGTGGTTTTTGTTTCATCAAGGTTAACGATTCTTCTAAACAGCTGGTGGGTCGCAGAACCCCTTGTCTCTTCAGACGACTCCTGTTTCATGAACATCAAGCCATTTCGTCAACATTTAGGAGACCTGAAATACTGAGTCTTTATTTCTTAGTCATTAAAGGCCCCTGGTCCCAGCCACTAATGGTTAACTTCAGCAAGATGATAACATTCTAAAGCATATCGAGATGTGAGTGTTCATTAAACACCACTATTGTGTTTTGTACCAGAAAGAAAGATGAGGTGGACATTCTCCCTTTTTGCAAATCAATTTCCCTGAAGTGGAAGATAGAGTTAACATGTCAGATCTTGCTAGCTGCTGAAGACACTTATATAATTTTTGATCTCTTTTAAGAAAATAGCCTGATTTTCCCTTTTAATGAAATTGTATCAGATAAAATAATGTCACTTCCACTATACATCACTAGACTTATGGACGACTGCTTTTGTCTTGCCTTAATTTCTAGGGGCCTTACCTCATGCTCTAGGTGATGGGTTTCTCTTCCAGAAATTAACATGGGTTTTCTACCCATCTTGGAAAATGTCAGTACTAGGCACTTAACTAAGTGTACTTACCAACTTCCAGAATCTGTACAGACTTTTTAGTTGAGTTAAAAAAAATCTTTTGACACAAAAAGGACCTTTGCCTTAAAAAGATAAAACCCCTTAAACTGCCTTTTTGCCTATAACCTCACTTTAACAGACTTGATGATGAGTGGTTTCAAGTGGTAGTTTTGATACAGTTCTGTTTTGTACTGGAAGTTTTATAAATGTGGTCGTTTTGAAAAAAAAAAAAAACTTTAAGTCAGAAAAACAGTGCTGTAGTGGATGATCAGCTCAAACCTCATAAGAAGTATGTAGAAGAGGCAATTTGAGACTAGATATTTTCAAAACTTTTTCTAAAACATATTTTACTGTAAGCACACAGTTTTCCATTGTTGTGCCTATCACATTATTTTTTTGAGCACTGAGTTGATTGATTAGTTAATGCTCCTATATTAGGTATAATTTGTGTAGAGATTACCCTGATAGGTGCCCCTATATAAATTAAGACACAGATTGACAAGTGCCTGTTTAATTTTAACTTTAAGGAGTGGCATAGCTAATTGAACTATTGTGGGACTGATTATAGTGATCAAATAAAGGTGAGATGTTTGGCAAGGAATCATGAAGAAGATGAGTTTTGACAGATTTTGAAAGAAAGAGTAAGGGCAAATTTAGACTGAGGAAAGAGAAATATCATCCAAGTTGAACAAATGGACAGATGGCGAAGGGTATAAGGGATACTAAGTGTTCTCTGTAGGATCATGAAGAATGACCTCCCTGCTTTTTCTGCTTAGATCGGTTCTTAGCATAGAATCAGAAGTACTTGGAAGATCGGCTGAGTTATCCTGCATATTGACCCTTATGAAATGAATCTTGACAAGTGAGCTGACTTCCTACAGGCCAAACAATGGGCAGTAGGGTTATGCCTGCGTTTTCGTGTCTGAGAGACCACCAAGGAGCCAACACCCGATATAATCACACGAGGGTTTATTTGACAAGCTTAAGCTTGGGCCCAAGTATACCCGGCACAGCGGAGTAGGGACTTAGACCCCGAGTTTAGTTAAGGCAGGGGTATTTATGGGTTCCTGTTACTAAAGCAGGGTGGGGCTTCCTGGAACCAAAGCAGGGTGGGGGAAAGTTCTTCCCTTGGGCACAGTGGTCTGAGATGGCTGCCAGAGCAAAGATGGCTGTACCTATGCTAAGGCTAAACCTGAGGTGGGATGGCCTTGATTTTTCTCAGCCTCCACAGTAGGTGAGGTGGAGCCAGAATGCCCAAATTCTGATACAGAGTTCATCTCCCTACACCGCATCTATCTATCACCCCATCGGCACCGAATGTCTATTACCCTAAACATTGTAGACTTACAGAGAAGATAGACGTGCCCAGTGTGCAAGACTTTAGGTTATGTAACTTTCATTACCTATTTAATCTTTCTTTGTTCCTATTTCAAGCTGTTTTTCCTTGGGCAGAGACTTTAGTAATCATTTAAGATAAGATTGATTCTCTATTACAGTGGTAAATTTTCCCTGTTATCTTCTTAATGTGTAGTCTTAAATTGACTGGATATTTTCGGACTGTTCTCATCTTGGTGTGTTTTCTTAAATTGTGATGGAACTGGCCTTAAAAAGACGTAACCATCCGTTCATAGGATTCATCGTTAACATGGGTTTGGCAATATGAGATTTTTTTTTTAGAGAATAAACCCCACAACTCTCAAAACTTGACTTTTTTTGTTTTATTCAAGAGCAATTTCTTTTCTTTCTTTCTTTTTTTTTTTTTTTTTTAACATTTGCTATATATCAGTCATGGTCTAAGCACAGGGAATACCTGTGTGTGCCTACTGATTCCAGAACATTGCGGACTGGTAGGGAATGATCTGAATAAGCCAACAGATCCTAGAGACTCAGGCAAACCATTGTTTTTCAAGAATGTGTCATGTAATTTGAGGTCTTATCATTTGATAAAAATCCCTTTAGCCAATTCTTATGTATCAGTTATTATGTATCTTTTAAAGTCATGATAATCTTGGAATTTTAGCATGTTCACATATCAGTTATCTTTTCTCTTTATTTCATTTGGCCAGATTAGCTATTTGTCATGGAATTAAGGTCTAGTAATATTGTGTCCTATTGAGTAATGTTTTAAGTATACTTTTCAAGCTATAATATTAGGATGGAGGAACAAACAGCATATGTGTATTATTTTGCCTGAATGAACCTGAATGTGTGACAATTTTAGAGAGCCGCATTTTATATTAATAGTAAGAAAGACCACATGGTTCTTTCCTGTGGATTTTCCAGAATTACTCAGAGTAAATATGTGTTCATTGTTACTGTCCCACAGGATTCATTCCAGAGGGATTTAGTAAAGCGTCGTGTAGTATTAAATTTATTTTAAATTTATTTAAATTTAGTGTAGTATTAAATTTATTCTTTGGTTTTTGCTGACACATAATGATTGTTATTTTTTTTAAAAAAGGAAAATATAAGTATGCTAAGTGGAAAAGTAGGCAGTTAATTATTTCTTTCTAAATTTATGGGAGTATTATATACTTGTAGAACATTAGAGTGCATATGTTTAAAATACATATGTACCTACCTGAGTAATACTAATTAGTTTTAAGGATTTGGAACTACTTATTGATGATTATAAGAAATACATTCTTTTGTTTTCATTTTGATTTGATAATATTTTTAATAAAAAGTTAGACTTTTTAATATACATTTTCTTTTTATTACTTTTTAAGAAGCTCTATACCCAAGATGGGGCTTGAACTCACCACCCACAGGTCCAGAATCACATGCTCTAGCAACTGAGCCAGCCAAGTGCCCCAATGAGTCACACTTCTTTTTTTTTTTTTTATAAACATATATATATATTTTTTTTTCCCCCAGGGGTACAGGTCTGTGCATCTCCACGTTTACACACTTCACAGCACTCACCATAGCACATACCCTACCCAATGTCCATAACCACCCCCTCTCCCAACCCCCCTCTGCCCAGCAACCCTCAGTTTGTTTTGTGAGATTGAGTCACTTATGGTTTGTCTCCCTCCCAATCCCAACTTGTTTCATTTACTCTTCTCCTACCACATTAACCCCCCATGTTGCATCTCCTCTCCCTCATATCAGGGAGATCATATGATAGTTGTCTTTCTCCGATTGACTTATTTCGCTAAGCATGATACCCTCTAGTTCCATCCACGTTGTCGCAAATGGCAAGATTTCATTTCTTTTGATGGCTGCATAGTATTCCATTGTGTATATATACCACTTCTTCTTTATCCATTCGTCTGTTGATGGACATCTAGGTTCTTTCCATAGTTTGGCTATTGTAGACATTGCTGCTATAAACATTCGGGTGCATGTGCCCCTTTGGATCACTACGTTTGTATCTTTAGGGTAAATACCCAGCAGTGCAATTGCTGGGTCATAGGGTAGTTCTATTTTCAACATTTTGAGGAACCTCCATGCTGTTTTCCAGAGTGGTTGCACCAGCTTGCATTCCCACCAACAGTGTAGGAGGGTTCCCCTTTCTCCGCATCCTCGCCAGCATCTGTCATTTCCGGACTTGTTAATTTTAGCCATTCTGACTGGTGTGAGGTGGTATCTCATTGTGGTTTTGATTTGTTTTTCCCTGATGCCGAGTGATGTGGAGCACTTTTTCATGTGTCTGTTGGCCATCTGGATGTCTTCTTTGCAGAAATGTCTGTTCATGTCTTCTGCCCATTTCTTGATTGGATTCTTTGTTCTTTGGGTGTTGAGTTTGCTAAGTTCTTTATAGATTCTGGACACTAGCCCTTTAACTGATATGTCGTTTGCAAATATCTTCTCCCATTCTGTCAGTTGTCTTTTGGTTTTGTGAACTGTTTCCTTTGCTGTGCAAAAGCTTTTGATCTTGATAAAATCCCAATAGTTCATTTTTGCCCTTGCTTCCCTTGCCTTTGGCGATGTTCCTAGGAAGATGTTGCTGCGGCTGAGGTCAAAGAGGTTGCTGCCTGTGTTCTCCTCAAGGATTTTGATGGATTCCTTTCTCACATTGAGGTCCTTCATCCATTTTGAGTCTATTTTCGTGTGTGGTGTAAGGAAATGATCCAATTTCACTTTTCTGCATGTGGCTGTCCAATTTTCCCAACACCATTTATTGAAGAGGCTGTCTTTTTTCCATTGGACATTCTTTCCTGCTTTGTCGAAGATTAGTTGACCATAGAGTTGAGGGTCTATTTCTGGGCTCTCTATTCTGTTCCATTGATCTATGTGTCTGTTTTTGTGCCAGTACCATGCTGTCTTGATGATGACAGCTTTGTAATAGAGCTTGAAGTCTGGAATTGTGATGCCACCAACTCTGGCTTTCTTTTTCAATATTCCTTTGGCTATTCGTGGTCTTTTCTGGTTCCATATAAATTTTAGGATTATTTGTTCCATTTCTTTGAAAAAAATGGATGGTACTTTGATAGGAATTGCATTAAATGTGTAGATTGCTTTAGGTAGCATGGACATTTTCACAATATTTATTCTTCCAATCCAGGAGCATGGAACATTTTTCCATTTCTTTGTGTCTTCCTCAATTTCTTTCATGAGTACTTTATAGTTTTCTGTGTATAGATTTTTAGTCTCTTTGGTTAGGTTTATTCCTAGGTCTCTTATAGTTTTGGGTGCAATTGTAAATGGGATGGACTCCTTAATTTCTCTTTCTTCTGTCTTGTTGTTGGTGTAGAGAAATGCGACTGATTTCTGTGCATTGATTTTATATCCTGACACGTTACTGAATTCCTGTACAAGTTCTAGCAGTTTTGGAGTGGAGTCTTTTGGGTTTTCCACATATAGTATCATATCATCTGCAAAGAGTGATAGTTTGACTTCTTCTTTGCCGATTTGGATGCCTTTAATTTCTTTTTGTTGTCTGATTGCTGAGGCTAGGACTTCTAGTACTATGTTGAATAGCAGTGGTGATAACGGACATCCCTGCCGTGTTCCTGACCTTAGCGGAAAAGCTTTCAGTTTTTCTCCATTGAGAATGATATTTGCGATGGGTTTTTCATAGATGGCTTTGGTAATATTGAGGTATGTGCCCTCTATCCCCACACTTTGAAGAGTTTTGATCAGGAAGGGATGCTGTACTTTGTCAAATGCTTTTTCAGCATCTATGGAGAGTATCATATGGTTCCTGTTTTTTATTAATGTGTTGTATCACATTGATTGATTTGCAGATGTTGAACCAACCTTGCAGCCCTGGAATAAATCCCACTTGGTCATGGTGAATAATCCTTTTAATGTACTTTTGAATCCTATTGGCTAGTATTTTGGTGAGAATTTTTGCATCTGTGTTCATCAAGGATATTGGTCTGTAGTTCTCTTTTTTGATGGGATCCTTGTCTGGTTTGGGGATCAAGGTGATGCTGGCCTCATAAAATGAGTTTGGAAGTTTTCCTTCCATTTCTATTTTTTGGAACAGTCTCAGGAGAATAGGAATTAGTTCTTCTTTAAATGTTTGGTAGAATTCCCCTGGGAAGCCATCTGGCCCTGGGCTTTTGTTTGTTTGGAGATTTTTGATGACTGTTTCAATCTCCTTACTGGTTATGGGTCTGTTCAGGCTTTCTCTTTCTTCCTGGTTCAGTTGTGGTAGTTTATATGTCTCTAGGAATGCATCCATTTCTTCCATATTGTCAAATTTGTTGGCATAGAGTTGCTCATAATATGTTCTTATAATTGTCTGTATTTCTTTGGTGTTAGTTGTGATCTCTCCTCTTTCATTCATGATTTTATTTATTTGGGTCCTTTCTCTTTTCTTTTTGATAAGTCTGGCCAGGGGCTTATCAATCTTATTAATTCTTTCAAAGAACCAGCTCCTAGTTTCGTTGATTTGTTCTATTGTTTTTTTGGTTTCTATTTCATTGATTTCTGCTCTGATCTTTATGATTTCTCTTCTCCTGCTGGGTTTAGGGTTTCTTTCTTGTTCTTTCTCCAGCTCCTTTAGGTGTAGGGTTAGGTTGTGTACCTGAGACCTTTCTTGTTTCTTGAGAAAGGCTTGTACCGCTATATATTTTCCTCTCAGGACTGCCTTTGTTGTGTCCCACAGATTTTGAACTGTTGTATTTTCATTATCATTTGTTTCCAT
>NW_022630996.1:30984111-31094036 GCF_010015895.1 Lontra canadensis
AAAAAAGAAAAAAGAAACAAATAAAAAAAGCAAACCAATAATGAAAAAAATATAAAAAGGAAAAAATATATATATATTAGATAAACTAGTTAAAAAACATTAAAAAAGAAAAGGGTAAAAGTTTAAAATAATTTAGCAGAAGAAGAGAAAAAAAATTGAAAAAGAAAAAAAAAATTAAATTAACTGCAAGGCTAAAGAATCATGGGGAGAAAGCTATGAGTTCTGTGCTTTGCTTTCTCCTCCTCTGGAATTCCACTGCTCTCCGTGGTATTGAAACTGCACTCCTTAATTGAACTTGGTCCTGGCTGGGTTTCTTGTTGATCTTCTGGGGGAGGGGCCTGTTGTAGTGATTCTCAAGTGTCTTTGCCCCAGGCGGAGTTGCACCGCCCTTACCAGGGGCCGGGCTGAGTAATCCGCTCGGGTTTGCTTTCGGGAGCTTTTGTTCCCTGAGCGCTTTCTGTAGAGTCCGGAGGACGGGAAGGAAGATGGCGGCCTCCCAGTCTCCGGCCTGGAGGAGCAGAGAGCTCGGGGTCCCACTCCTCAGTGCGCCCTCAGGGAACAGCGTCCTATTACTCCTGTCTGCCTGGCCTCCAGCCGCGCTCCGAGCTCACCGAGCCTGCGACCGGTTCAAGGTAAGCCCGAGCTGTGAGCTCACTCCTCGGCTCTGTCTCTGTAGCCGGCTTCCCTGTTCTAATACCTGCAAGCTCTGCGACACTCAGACACCCCGATCCTTCTGTGACCTTGCGGGACCTGAGGCCACACTGGCCCCGCGTGGGCTTCACCCCAGTTAAGCCTCTGGAGCGATGTCCCTCAGCGGAATAGACTTTTAAAAGTCCTGATTTTGTGCTCCGTTGCTCCGCCTCTTGCCGGGAGCCGGCCCCTCCCCCCGGGGTCTATCTTCCCGTCGCTTTGGATTCACTTCTCCGCCAGTCCTACCTTTCAGAAAGTGGTTGATTTTCTGTTTCTAGAATTGCTGTTCTTCTTCTCTTCGATCTCCCGTTGGATTTGTAGGTGTTTGCAATCTTTAGATAAGCTATCTAGCTGATCTCCCACAATCTGAAGTAGTCTCAGCTGCTACTTCTCCGCCATCTTGACTCCTCCCCATGAGTCACACTTCTAAAGAAGAAAACAATTCTGCCTAATGTTAGAACCACTTTTATAATATGTACTGAAGTCCATAGATTTTTTTGGTTATTAATTACTATAGAAGTTATAGTTTCTTTGGCTATTTCATAATTAAGTACATTGTCCAGTGAACTACAGGTTTGCTAGATAACTTACTTAAATAGTCATTTTAAACTCTTTCTGGTGTTGAATTTTTATTTCATGAAAAATGCTATGTAAAATTATTGTATCTAACATTTTATCTTTAACAATTATAATTTCAATTTTTAGCATTTCTTAAATCTCTTCTTAACACGTACTTCTGAGAGAAAAATAGGAACTTGATAGTTAAAATCAAATTTTAAAATAATAATAGAACAAGTGCTATCTATCTTCATATATGGGAGAACACTTTCTTCTTTATAAGTCCTCTAAAGGTCCTATCATCTCACATGGTACCCAAGGCTGTAGAAAAATGGCCTGACATTTCTACTTTAAAAGAAACCAGCTTTTACTATCTAAAAGCATTCCCACTGCTATCCTAATTAACTCACATCACTATATATGGCCTCACTGCCTACTCTTTATAGAAACTTGGTGGGGTGGGGAGGTAGAAAATATAAGGAAGACTAAAAACTTATGAACATACACTCCAGAGAGTAAGGTATATATGCACTGTTTTATAAAAGCAAAAATCTTTTTTTTTCCTGATAAAGCTAATACATCTTTAAAATAAAAACATTAATTAATACATATATGTACAAAGCAGAAATTTCAAGTCCCACCAAAATGAACCGGTGTGGTATATCATCATAATATTTTTGTGTTTGTGTTAGTCTGCTTTCCCTTTCTGTGTCTTTCTATACGTACTCAGATATATGTCTTAATCGAAACCAAGTTCTTCATTTCATTCTACAACTGCATGTGTAGTTTTATTTGTCATGGACATTTGCCCTTGTTCCTGCAATCTATTGCTGTATAACAAACCACCTCAAGATGCAGTTAAGGGTTAAAAACAATAGTAGCATCTTCAGTCTTGGGTAGGACTCACCAGGGACAGCCCCTCCCTGTTCCGCCCAGCATCAGCTGGAATGGCTCAAAGTCTAAGGCTGACAAGTGAAAAACTCATTCACTCATGTATCTGGCAATGGATTCTGGGTCTTGGCTATGCCTGCCCATGGAATGTGTCCACTTGGGCTTTCTACATGGCCTGGGGGACAATTACATGAATATCTCATGCCTTTACATAGCCATGGTCCTCCAAACAAAGATAGTAACAGCCAATTTAGAAGTGTTTTTATAAGCAGCTATTCCAGGAGATGGTAAAGCTTAGAGACATCTTCCTCTCTGGAGATAATCAGGGTAGTAAATATAAAAACTTGTCTTCCAGCTTCCCAGAAGTTTTGCTTATGTTCCAGAACAGAGATAAAGCCAATCTCTCTCTTCTAAAGGGAAGATTGGCATATCACCAGCTGCTGTATCAGAGTTTTCTAGTTTGGGGGTTTCTATCCTATAATACACCCCACTGCATATGCAGCGACCCTCTGGACATTACTGTGTCCTCCAGGAGGGTGGGACCAGGGATGGGACCAGGGTTGAGAAGCTCATGCCAGATGTTGCTCTGGTTGCTGCTTTTGCTGTAATAGTTTTCATCCCTAACCCAGAGGCCTCATGTTTTCTGTCTGTCCCTGTGTATCAGATAATATTCATCGTATCATAGATGTGTGTGTATGTATATATCTGTATATGTACGTACGTACATACATACATACATACATACTGTGACAGTCTAAACCATTTACTCGCAGGTAGATGAAATCTCAGACCCTTCATAGTTTCTGACATAACAATTTCCCCGCAAAATGGTGGTTGTCTTCAAAAGACAAGTGATATCCCTTGGGAAAGAGATAGAACCAGATAGAAGTTGTGTCCCCTTTCATAGCCTCGATTTCAACAGTTGCTCACTCACAAAGGCCTGCCTAGGTTTAAGGGAGGAGGAAGTAGACTCTAAGTCTTGGTAGGACAGGGGCAAGATTCTGGAAGAGAATGTGAAACCGAAATATTGCCAGGCCATTTTTGGACAATTTAATCTGCCACATGTATGAAAATAAATAAAAGGATCTCATCCTTTTTAATTTCTACATAGTTTGAATTCCTAATGATGGACATTTAAACTTTCCACTGTTCTTTTAGCCTGGAAATTCCTAGGTAGCAAGGTATAAGGCAAAGGCTTTTATGTCACAACTTTATGGGTTAGTCCAGTCCAAGGGGGTAGGTGGGAGAGAAAAAAAGGAAGTGAGACAAGGATGGCAAGAAGAACCAAAATGAGGATGATTCATTGAACTGACCACTCAGTATCCAGCACAACCGACTTCTCAGTCTTGCAGAACTGTGTCCTAAGAGGTGCCATAAACATTGTCTCAGGACCAGGAAGGAAGGGAGAGTAATTCAGCCACTGACTCTTGTCTTCCATTGGTCAAAGTGTTCTCATTGGACATTCTGCATCTCTCTGCATCTTATGCTACTTGGATGATGCCTCTTCTGCATCAAACTTAGTAAATCTGAAGCAGCTTTTTTTTTTTAAATTTTATTTATTTATTTGAGAGTGGGATGGCACTAGTGAGTGGGGGTTGGAGGAAGGGGCAGAGGAAGAGGGAGAAACAGACTCCCCACTGAGCAGGGAACCTGATGATGTGGGGCTCAAGCCCAGGACCCTGGGATCGTGACCTGAACTGAAGGCAGACACTTAACCAACTAAGCCACCCAGGTGCCCCTGAAGTGGCTTATAAGAAGCGTTGAACATTTATTTTTTATATTTTTAAAAAATTTTTATTATGTTCCATTAGCCAACATCATTAGTTTTTGATGTAGTTTTCAGTGATTCATTAGTTGCATATAACACCCAGTGCTCATTCACATCACAGGCCCTCCTTAATACCCATCACCTGGCTACCCTATCCCCCCACCCCCCTCCCTTCTATAACCCTAAGTTTGTTTCCCAGAATCTAGAGTCTCTCATGGTTTGTCTCCCTCTCTGATTTCTTGAACATTTCTTTTTTTTATCACCATGAATTTTGGTGGAAAGATTGTCTAGCTACAGAAATCCGTGTGTACTTGCCAAATTACATACTTAAAATAAGTTATAGAATCACAGTCTCAAGATCATTGAATATATATATTTTAAATTTTATTGGTTATTGACAAATGTTACTTATTTCCCATCTGTAAATTTATACACATTAATGCTCTACCTAGGAATCAAAAGGAAAACTTAATCTCATACTGTAGACTTAATCAGTGTCCTAATTACTGCCAATCTAATAGGCAAATGAAAAAAAGATCTCTTTGTTTTCCTAGTTTCTGTTTGATTTTTTTTGTTGTTGTCAGGACAAATGTCTTTTCATATGCTATGGATCATCTTCATTTTCCCTTCAGTAACTTGTTTTTCATATCTTTTTCTGGTTTTCTCATAGACGGCATTTTCTTTTTGGATGTTTTTGCTCACTATACAGATTATGAATAAGAAGTGTTTGTCTAAGTTTGCAAGTATATTTCCCAGTTTTCATTCATCTTTTAATTTTGTTTATCATCTCCTTTGTCAGAGGATGAAAAATCTGTCTTTTTGTTTTTATAGTTTCTAACTTTTGAGTACTCAGTCTTATGTCTTATTTTATAATGTATTTCCTGATTTGTTTTAGCTGCTTTATATATCTTTTTTTTTCCTGAATTTATTTCCTTATTAGGCATTCTACTATGAGGTTCTAGTAGTTTTCCTACTGATTTCCTTCAAATTTCTAGGTAGATAATTATATCATCTTCAAACACTATTATTTTCTAAATACATTTTCATGTGTATATTTTGAATTTTTGCCAAAATGAAATATTACATTATAAGCATTTCCTAAGACCACTAAAAAAATTCGCCTTAAATTACTGAATTATTTCTACCTATATAGCTGGATCTAATTTGTAGATGTCAGGTTGTTTGCATTTTTTTAACATTTTTAAGTAATGCGATAATAACCATCTTTGTAAATGAATTTTTTCTACATTTCTGATGATTGCTATAGAACAGATTTCTAGAGGTGGAATTAGTGGGGTAAGCCTCTTCATGCGTGCCATCATATTGTCAAACTGCTACATAATTCACTGACAGAGTATAGGAACACTTCTCACCTGCATCTTATGGGCACTGAGTTCTATCCCTTATTTTCATTTGTATTACTTTGATAAATGCTAAGTGTCATTGTCTTAATTTATATTTTACTTTGATTGTTAGTACAATAGAACATTTTTTATAGGCTCATTAGCAATTTGTGTGTCAGCCATTATGTTTCTTTCATGAACTTAGTTCATTTTTTATTTTGAATGTGTTTTTTTTTATGTTGATTTATGTAATAAGAACATTACTAGATTGTGAGTTATAATTTGGGAGCAAGTATTTTTTTCTGCTTCATCATTTGCCTTTCCATTCCATATATATGTATACTTACTATTTTAGTATGGTCAAATGTCTTGATTATTTTACCCTTCTGATTTCTTTCACTTCTTGCAAGTTCATTAAGAAGTCAAATAGACATGCTGAATTGCTTTTTTAAATTAAAAAAATGTATAAGCTAGAGAAGTTTTAGGTTCACAATAAATAAAAAGGAGAGAGTGCCCATCTACCTTCTGTCCCCATATATACACAACCTCCCCCAAAATGGCCATCCTGTACCACAGCGGTACATTTGCTACAATCAGTGATCCTACATTGATGCATCATTATCATCCAGAGTCCATAATTCATCTCAGGGTTTGTTCTTGGTGTTGTATGTTCTGTGGGTTTTGACGAATGCATCATGACATGTATCCACCATCGTGGTATCCTATAGAATTAGTTTCGCTGCCCTAAACTTCGTCTGTGCTCTACCTAGTCATTCCTCTCTCCCTCCTAACTGCTGGCAGCCTAATCTTTTCATTGTCTTCATAGTTTTGTCTTTTCCAGAGTGTCAGATAGCTAGAATCATGCAGTTTGCAGTTTTTTCAGATGGGCTTCTTTCACTTAATAATATACATTTTCATTTCTCCCATCCCAATCTTTGAGTCTTATAGTTATTTCTCTTCTTTCCTTGACTTTGGGTTTTCTTTTGCTACAGGGTAGACATGTCCTTGAGAACTTAGCCTCTCTTAACATCAGCTTTTGGCCCTGGTCATTAATTCTGGACCAAGACTCATTCATTGCCCTATTACAAAGAAACAAAATTATAAAACGTATATACCAAAATATTTCAAAGTGATTAGAGAAAGGAATGAATTTTACTTTCCTCTTTATATTTTCTGTATTATCTGAATTTTTTTCCCAAATGAACATTCATTATATTTATTCTAATCAGGCTAAAAGAAATATATTTGAAATAAAATATAAAATGCTAGAGCAAAAATACAAGAAGAAAATCAGTTGCTTTGCATGTATTACATTTCATGTCCCCACATCCATGCTATACATTTTCAAAAGCCTTTCAAAAAACCTTCCTTCCTTCCTTTCTTTCTTTCTTTCTTTCTTTCTTTCTTTCTTTCTTTCTTTCTTTCTTTCTTCCTTTCTTTTAAGATTTTATTTATTTTAGAGAGAGAGAGCAAGCAAAAGAGCAAGAGAGAGGGAAAGAGGGGTAGTAGGAGAAGAGGAGAGGGAGAAGCAGACTCTCCACTGAGCAGGGACCCTCATGTGGGGCTCGATCCCAGGATCCTGGGATCATGACCTGAGCCAAAGGTGACACCCAACCAGCTGAGCCCTAGGGGCCCCTCAACAAACCTTTCTAATGTATGATGGCTTAGGTTTTCCTAAACCTCATTGGAAAAATCCTATAATTTTAATTTACTAGAATATGTGTAGTTTGATTATTAAAAATCAGTATAATTCAACAAGTATTTCCTTAGTATGTGTGACAAGCAACATTTTCTGTGCCTGTGTTTTGAGATATATAAAAATGCAACATTTGAGAATGTGATCTAACAGTCAGTCATTTTATAGGATAGGAGTTCTTCACCTGGCTTCAGAGGAGAATGACTTGGGAGATTTTAAGATTTATTTATTTATTTATTTATTATTTATTTGACAGATCACAAGTAGGCCGAGAGGCAGGCAGGGGGAAGCAGGCTTTCCACAGAGCAGGGAGCCGGATGTGGGGCTTGATCCCAGGACCCTGAGATCATGACCTGAGCTAAAGTCAGAGGCCTAACCCACTGAGTCACCAAGGCGCCCTGGGAGTTTTTAAAAAATACTGATGATAATGCCCTACCCTAAATAATTAAATCAGAATCTGTGGATTGGGGAAAAGAACTTCCAAAAGCCCTTGGACTGAAAGAAAAATAAATAATTAACATGTATTTCCATTCATCCATTCAGTCATCAATTACGATCTTCATAAATAAACATTACACTGATATTAATTCAGTGTATACTACTTGCTAAGCACTGTGCTGGGTGCTGAGGAAAACAGATATGCAAATAAATAATAGACAATGAAGAAGGAAAAAGGGGAAAGGAAGGTGAGAGAGAAGTTTGAGCACCTTCTGGCACCAAAGCAGCTGCTTTCTTGGATGTCAGGTTGAAACGAAGTTATGGCACATGCCACTTTAAGATCTCAGCTGATGAGAATTTGCAGGTAGAAGCTGAAGGCATCCAGTTTTGTAGATAAAATGAGGAAGTCAGAAAATTTGTGCTTCGGGCTCCATGGTCTCCTTTTCTGGGACCCCTCTTCCATTCCTCCTTGTTACAGACTGACTCCAGGGGCTCTTACATTGTCCTTGGTGTGCAGGTTACCAAACCTCGTGGCTCTCCGGTAAAATTCCTGGCTATTGGTTCATTGTGGGGGAAGCCAAGATAAATGTGAAGGAATGGGAGAGCAATTCCGCCCATCCTTGTCGTCTCTATACTCTCTGTTAGGTCATGTCTTTCCTGTCTTCATCAGCTGGGGCTGTGATAACAAGATAACATAGACTGGGTTACTTATAAGTAAGAGAAATTTATTTCTTACAGTCTGGAAGCTGAAAATCTGAAATCAAGTGTGCTAGTATGATGGGGTTCTGGTGAGAACCCTCTTCAGGGTTTAGACTGCCATCTTCTTAATGTGTGCTTACATGGCAGAGAGAGAGAACTACTTATCTCTTCTTCTCAGGGTGCTAATGCCATTCATGAGGGCTCCAACCTCATGACCTAATCACTACCAAAGACCCCACCTTCTAATACCATTACAGTGGTGTATATTTTTTTATTTATTTAACAAAGAGAGAGGAGAGCACAAGCAGGGGGAGCAGGAGACGGAGAAGCAGACTCCCCACTAAGAAGGGAGCCAGACGATGTGGGGCTCGATCCTCAGGACCCTAGGATCATGACCTGAGCTGAAGGCAGACACTTAACTGACTGAGCCAACCAGGTGACCCTCTTGAATGAGTGTTAAATGAATACACTGACCAGTGTGCTCTGGGAATCCAGGGACCTCTGCTTTGCAGCACTGTTGGCTCTGCAATGACAGCACTCTTACAAATGCACATCTAATCCTGTCACCTTCCTGCTTAAACCCATCCAAAGTCTCCATGCTTCATGTAGATTCTAAACATTGTCATGAAATCTACAATCTTTACTGGCCTGGAGTCCCTTTACCCTTCTTTAGGCTCATTTCTCCTCCCCACCCCCTCCATGCATCTCATGCAGCATGCCTAGCCACCCCGACCGCCTTTCCTGCCTCAGATACACGGTGCCTCCACCGGGACTTCTCCCTCCTCCCTTTGGAATGATTAGTTCTTCCTTCCTCCAGTTTCAGGTCTTGGTTTGGACATCACTCCCTCATCTAGGCCCTCATCCAAATCACATTTCTCGAGGATCACCTTCCACTGGTGACTTTATATATTTTATGGTGCTCATTTCCATGTATAATTTATATTTATGTTATTTTTGTTTAATGCCTGTCTTGTTTACTAGCCTTTGTTCTCCATTACAGCAGGGACCTTCAGCATTTTGTTTTAAGATGTATTCTCGGCTTGGTGCCTGAAACTTATTTGCCCGGTGAATACAAATGACTGAGTGACAAGCTCTAGGATGGTTCATACTATAGATACTTTTCTCTCCCTCTCCTCTCTGTTTATTTTTAATTCTGATGCTCTGTGCTTATCGAGTAAATATAATATTCTTTTGACTGTTTGGCTGGCCCCGTCAATACTTATATTGTTATCACCTTTAAATCACAACTGTTTTGCATAAATCTTAACTCAAATGAATAATATATTAGATTATTTGGTTTTTTTCCTCTATGTTTTTGCCCAACAGAGTAGAAACTAAGATTTCCTTTGTTTTTTTTTTTTTTGTTTGTTTGTTTTGTTTTGTTTTGTTTTTCTTTTCTTAATGATACTTTGGCTGGGGAGAAGTTATTAAAGCATCTTAAAATCTATACTGTGAGATTAGGAGCAATGCAGTACTATTTAAAGTTCTTGCTCAGTATCTTCTTTGCCTTTTGTTGTTGTTATTACTCCTCATAAAGGCTAACTTGTAGAATCACCAGTACAATGCTATACAGACTATCTTGAGTAATCCAGTAATAACCATGCATTTTATCTTGGATTTTTTTTTTATCTGATTCGATAGAGCTAATTTAGTTTTTCTAAGCTCTGGTTTTAAATCTAATTAAGACATCTTAAATTGCTCAATTTCCATTCGGGTAGCCTGCTTTACCCATAATTTTCAGGTTTCAAGACTTCTCTAATGAATTTCTACCATTGCCTTTCTGCAATTAAGCTCCTCTTCCATTAAGCTCTGTCAGACTTAGTCATAAGGCAGACTGCTAACCAATCAGTCTTATTAATTAAGAGCAATATAAGATTTCTAAGAAAACCCCTTTGTATACAAGGTAATTTAGAGGAATGGCCTATCATTTTCAAATGCCCATATATTCTTTTCTCAGCTGAGCAGACTATGAGTATTTTGGAAACTTGATTCCTCACCTCTTTGGTCTCTCTGACCTCTCAAAGTTGCCCCCCCTCTCCACCCCTAAAAGCTTCAAAACACAGTCACCAGCCACATACTAAGATAGAGCAGGGGCATGAGGAAGATGGCATTTGATCTGCCCTTTGACAGCAGAGTACAGCAGCTCTTGGCAACCACGGGTCTTCCTAGCTGAATGTATCACTTGCACGTCGCAATCTGCCTCTGTTGTCCTGTGGCCTGTGAACCTGAACTCAAGCCTCTATTTCAAAGGCATTTTGTTACAGCACACCATCTGGTCAGCTGGCCCTGTACTCAGAGAGATTTGGAATCACAGTGTAGAGGAGCTCATTATGTTCAGTGAGAGTTTCATGATTTGCTATTCTAGCCAAATCAACAAAAATAAATTATTGAAATATTTTCTTTCTGTTCATTCTGTTCAACCGATTCAGAAGTATAGGGGGAAAAAATCCATCCCCAAATAGTCAGAAAATTATTGGGGAAGCTTTTGAGTCCATTTTGCATAGCTGATCCTGCATATGTTCTAAATTGTAATCCTTTTGGATTTGAGATTGATAAGAATATTTAATGTGTCTCTGCCCTATTTTATAGTGGATGGTTTTCCTGTTAAGTGCTCTAATGTATCTATGTGCTCTAACATATCACTGGAGGCGAAACAGTTCAAAGTTTTGAGCGTATTCTATGAATTTGAGATTTATTGACCCCATGTTTATTTTAACTAAAACATATTTATGTTTGTGCCCTTTTGAAAACCAGACTATTGGGACAGAGGCAAGTTTTACAATCTTACATCTGTTCTTATTTGATAATGTGTGCACTGTTTTTTACAATTATTTATGCAAGTACTTAAGCACTTTTCCTTTGCCAGTCCAGATATAATCCAGATATAATCCAACTTGTACTTAGTAGTTCTTACCTAAACATTAATTTTCTCCTAAACTCTAGTTTCTAAAAGACTTCAAGTGATAGTATTTCAATATTTTTTTAAAGATTATTTATTTATTTATTTGACAAAGAGAGAGATCACAAGCAGGCAGAGAGGCAGGCAGGCAGATAGAGGGGGAAGCAGGCTCCCCGCTGAGCAGAGAGCCCTCAATCCCAGGACCCCGAGACCATGATCTGAGCCGAAGGCAGAGGCTTAACCCACTGAGCCACCTAGGTGCCCCTCAGAATTTTTTAATTCCCTAGCATATCTATTTGAAATTATGTAAAATTTGATTTGAAATGCAGCGTGAATGACAAATCTATTATAATAAAAGAAAAGCTGGAAGCTAGAAGGCAAGCAGGAACATTTTCATGTAGGAATAATTGTCTAAACTCCAGTTAAGCTAAGTGATTCTAGATTAGCCTTACTAGTTGTTTTTAAAACAACAACAACAAAAACCTAGAGAGAAAAGATCCTACTTTGTAATCTATCAGTAATTTTCATGCATAGATTTCTTGTTATAAATTTCAAGGATAAGAGCTATGTCTTTTTTAAATTATCTCATCTATTGTTTACATATTGACAAAATATAAATGCCAGTTAAAATTTTTGAAGTTAATGTTCTATTAAGAGGTGTGTATTATACAGCTGTTAATCCAGCTAATTTACCACTAGGGCCTTAAACTCTAAAGCTAACCATAAATGTAAATGTGCGGGGCACCTGGGTGGCTCTGTGGGTTAAAGCCTCTGCCTTCAGCTCAGGTCATGATCCCAGGCTTCTGGGATCGAGCCCCGCATTGGGCTCTTGGCTCAGCAGGGAGCCTGTTTCCTCTCTCTCTGCCTGCCTCTCTGCCTACTTGTGACCTCTGTGTCAAATAAATAAATAAAATTTTAAAAAAATGTAAATGTGCTTTTTCTAGTTTATTGAATGGACGCTTGAATTAACAAGCACCGTCAAGTAATGTCCTTTTTGCTTGAAAGCTTAGTGTCTTTTACTACAAGAATGCAGCCAGTTGTTCTCTATAATCAAATTAGTACCCAAATTGAGTCCATCCCCACCAAATTGCTAAAATGTATCATTTTGTAAATTCCAGATAATTTTTTAAATCCTATGAAAGTGACTTTTATTATGTGGGCTTCTATGTAGAAGTTTAAAAAAACAAATATTGTATAGAAAACAAGATTTTTTTCATAAAATATGTATATATGAAATTATTATTTGGGGCACATAAATTTTAATTGCCCTGCCAAATATCACATTGCATTTTAAAGATATATGAAGTCTTACTAAAGTGTTTCTACATACAGTTTCATTCTGTCATATGTAAATGAATTATTCCAATCCAGCCTGTAGATAACAAGTCATCCCATGGAGTTTTCTACCTTATCACCTACATTGATGTGACAATACTATCACCTTCTCAGTTGTATCTAAACAGACCTTAACCAGTGATATCAGAAGAACCACACTTATCTCCTACACCCGATTATAAACTGAGAGTGAATCAATTTCTAATTTACTTTTATGTGTCCTGGAGCCCTTAGTAGATTTTTTTTGCATATATATATATCATCAAGATTCCATAAGGAAATAAATGGCCTGCTTAATTAGTGTAATTGTGGAGTGTTTAATAAGGGCGTTATTTACAAAGGTGGGAGCCAAGGTAAGGGGAGCCACAAGGACAGCAAAGCATTCTTGGCCTAGCAAAACCAGGGAGCTATTTCTGTGCCTTGGTCAGAGGGGCGAAGCTGGGGAGAGGTCTGTAAGACTTGTAGCTGAGGTTGTAGCTAAAGGAATTCAGCTAAAGAAACTTTAGAGGAACTCAGTTACTACAGAACAGAAGCCCATATGAAAGGGATTAAGAAAAAAATCATAAAATAGCTACTATTTCTCTTCATCAAATATTAAGTCAAATTATTGATTGACAGGAGCACCTGACTGGCTCAGTCAGGGGAACATGCAACCTTGATCTCAGTGTCATGAGTTCAAGCCCACACTGGCTGTGGAGCCTACCCAAATTATTGATTGATGGTAGGACATATCTATTGGTTATAAATAAATTTACATTTATTTGGAACGCATGTTCAAAGATACTCTAGGAATGTATGATTAAAGGTCCAGATAGCTACTGACTGAACGTGATTATTTAAGGGGCTAAGAACCAGTCTATTAAAAATTCTAACTACTATTTCTGCCTAAAACAATAAGTATATATCTGAAGCCAAGGCTTGTTCTGGAAGAACATTGGCATTTAATTAGCTCAGGGATTTATTAGGCAAAAACAATCTGGGTGCCTCTAGTCTAGGCCCAGAACCAGCGTGGTTTTACATGGTCCGCTGGCCTGTCAGGAAGAGTCTTCTATAACCTATAAATCGGAATTTACAGGTAGAAATTGAAGACTCATTTGCCAGTCCTTCCAGGCCTTTTCATGTCCAGACTGTGCTGGACTTCCCACTGGAAAGGAAAGCACCTTTTAGTCTTCACCCTCAACTCTACTCCAGCCATCTTAAAGTTTCATTGAACTAAAAACTGGTTCCTTCTCACCAAGCAGCTGGCATCACTACATGGTCTACATCACTCTGTCTTTTTCAGATTATTTAACTGCCATTTTTCAACAAAGACAACAAATGTTATTCATGTTCTCTATAACCAAATCATACCCTGCAGAGCTGTATTAAGAAATAACTTAACCTTCCTTTTGTGTTATTCCTCTGAATACCCACTGTTAGGTGGTTACCTACAGCATAGGATTCCTTCTCTATGCTCATATAAAAATAGACAAACACATAAATAAATTTTGTGTTTTCCCTACACTCACCTCTTTCCTTCACCCCTGCTTATTCTCCACCCTTTCCTCCTCTCCCACTTTCTCCCTCCCCATCCTAAACTGTGAATGATACTATACATATATTCTATGACTCGCTTCTCTTTGTACAATGTACCACAGACATTTTCCCGATGCTCATACCTATAGACCTAATTCATTTTTTTTAACAGTTGTATAATATTCCATGTGGATGTGGCATATTTAATCACCTCTCTACCATCAACATTCAGGTTGTTTCCAGTTTGGTGCCACTACTAACAGTACCGGAGTAAACAACTTTCTACCGGAATGTTCTTATGCCTGCTTCTATAAATATGTGCAAAAATCTCCAAAACTGAGAAGGCTGATTCAAAAGGTATCTCTACCTTTAAATTGTATCTTACATTACCATATCACTTTCCAGAAAGGTGGTGGTGGTAAACATGGCCGTTAGCAGTGAATGAGTTTCCCGCCTCCCTAGTTATCCTTACTAGTACTTAATGTTATCAATCTCTTCCCATTTGTTTCCAACTTGATGGATAAAAATAAAATAGGATACCATTAATGCTTTATGTTTCATCATACCATATCAGCCTCTTGAAACACAAGGGCAGTAAACAGAAGGCCTCGGTCACAGAGGTTTTTAAGGGGATCTTTAATAATTCATGATGCATGAGAGAATTTTGCCATATGTGTTTATGCGTCTACCCCCTTTCTTGAAATTACTACAATACCTATAAATTCAGGCATTATCCTCAGAGAAATTCAGGGAAACAACTAGCTGGAACATATGAATTGAGTAGGTTGACAGAACAATGAGAATACAGGGACTGATATTAACTCAACCTTATCATTTCTTACTTGCTTCTAGAAGAATCCCATCCTACCAGGCCGTATGTTTACAAAGAGCTCAGCTTCTATGCACCCCAATTTATGCAATACTGACTGAGATTTGTTACCCTATTAACTCACCACAGGATCTGTAATTCATTAATATATGTCATTTGTAGGTGCTTCCAGATTCACATGAGAATGAACAATTGGGTGTTGCCTTGGGTCTAAATGTAATTACAGTGTTCAATTCAGCATATGCCATGCTCTACAAAGTCAATGACCCATCAGGGTAGATAGCAACCCCCCAATGTGATGCATTTACAGAAAGACTTGTTAAATGGGAAGAACAAGAGAAAACAGACCATGAGAATAATAAACAGGGTTATTAAAAACTTTCTAATCTTCTATTATTTAGCATGTATTAAATATAGTTTCACATACAAAAATCATAGATCTCATTCCCATCCAGTTGAATTCACAAAGAAAGGGGAAAAATGATTTAGGAAAAGAAAAACATCTACTAAGTTTAGCACAAAACTATCTTTAGGAACAAAGGCAAGGATGTCAGCTGGAGGAATAATTAGAAATTTATAGCTAAATAGCTTAATTTTTCTGGCTTTGTTACCCCTGGTCATTGTCTTTGGTTTCTGGTTGCTCCTGGCCTGAGGGTTCTCTACTTGTTTGGGGAGAACAGGTGGATGAGCCAGAGACACTTAACTTCTGGGCATTTTTCTAAGATTCTTTGTTCAATAATCTGAGACTTCTGAGGACAAAAATTTTCACAGTCTATAAAAAGCTCCACCATACCCCATATAAGGTAGGTGATCAGACCTTTGGTCTCAGGTAATAAATACCTTTATTCTTCAGCCTATGATAAATAGTCATACCACCCTTATCCGGGCACATTCTTGCACGATGTTCCCTAAAATGGGTCCCTGGGCCCTATCTGTTTTGAGCCATTTGCCACAAGAATTTGTTTTATTTTTATTCTGTTTCTTTGGTGAAGCAAATGCTTTTCCTGCTCTGAGTGCTGGAGGTGATTCGTTACCTGTCTTACAAAAGTGCTGCTTCCTGAGTTACTCTTATGGTAACGTTATGAGCCCAGATGACACGCTCAGAAGAAATTTCCAGATGAGTGCTTCCATCTGAAGCCCACCCCTACAGGTGGCTCTCAGGGTTTATCTCTAGTCTGTTCTTTGAGGCTGACTGGTTACATGGTAAGTGCACGGCCTTCTGGCAGGTGGCAAAAGGCACTTATATCATAGAACCAGGTTCTGCTTTGCTCCATAATCAGGATCACTGAGAAAATCACCACAGCTGACTCTAATCAATTCTCCTAGTGCTTTCTATTAATTTTTTATTAATTTCTACAGTTTCTCTTTGTAGCAGGAGGAAACCCTAGTCCAACCTAGTCCCAACCCTAGTCCCCTTTCATGCCCTGCACTGTCACATTGCTATAATTTTCCCTTCTTCAACCTGGCTGGAACTCAAAAGTTTCTGATTATATTATAAACACTTAACAACAAAAATTATAGTTCTTTGTCCCAAAATGTTATACTGATGACATAGTTAGAAAGAAGACAAAGGTTTCTTCCCTCTAGCAGTTGTCTCCTATTCTGTTGTCAGATTGGTTGCAAGGACAATGATTAGACACTTCCTTGCAGGATTAATTTGGGCTAATTTATACATGTATTGTAGTGGAGGAAAATCTTCCTTCTGTCCTCTCAGGGGCTGTGATTGGGCCCGAGAATTAAACCTAGGACAGACTGGGAATGCAAGCTGGTGCAACCACTCTGGAAAACAGCATGGAGGTTCCTCAAAATGTTGAAAATAGAGCTACCCTATGACCCAGCAATTGCACTACTGGGTATTTACCCTAAATATAAAAACATAGTGATCCAAAGGGGGCACGTACACCCGAATGTTTATAGCAGCAATGTCTACAATAGCCAAACTATGGAAAGAACCTAGATGTCCATCAACAGACGAATGGATAAAGAAGAAGTGGTATATATACACAATGGAATACTATGCAGCCATCAAAAGAAATGAAATCTTGCCATTTGTGATGACATGGATGGAACTAGAGGGTATCATGCTTAGCGAAATAAGTCAATCCGAGAAAGACAACTATCATATCTCCCTGATATGAGGAAGTGGAGATGCAACATGGGGGGTTAAGGGGGTAGGAAAAGAATAAATGAAACAAGATGGGATTGGGCGGGAGACAAACCATAAGTGACTTGTAATCTCACAAAACAAACAGAGGGTTGCTGGGGGGAGGGGGTTGGGAGAGGGGGGTGGAGTTATGGACATTGGGGAGGGTAGGTGCTAAGGTGAGTGCTGTGAAGTGTGTAAACCTGGCGATTCACAGACCTGTACCCCTGGGGATAAAAATATATGTTTATAAAAAAATTAAAAAAAATAAAAAATTAAAAAAAAGATGCAAATATAGTGATAGATTTGTGGAGAGGTCTAGAGGAAACCTCTTCTGATTACTTCTATTTTTTTTATTGAAAACTGATAGCACCTTTATCAATTGTAAGTAGAGAGCGGAACAGGTATTAAAAGTTTAAAGAAAAAAAAAGCATCGAATTTTACTCAATATTTTTATGGACACAGGAGAATCCTCATAAGAAAAATGAAGACTCAAAGAAGCAGTTAAAACTGAGAGCTTATATACTTATTTTTTCAAAGGATGATAAATTTGCAGAGAAGTGACAAGACAAAGGGATTTGGGTTAGGGGCAGTAAATTGTGGGAGCATTAGTAGAAAATGTATGGGGAAAACTAATGAAAGAGAAGGGCTGTTTTAATAGGTTTTTTGTATAGCTCCTTTTTGGCAAAGATGCCCAGTCTCCAGTGTTAAGATGTTCTTTGTCTTGTACAAAGAGTGGATGTGTCTCATGGGATAATTTTGACCTGCTTTTAGGTGGAAAGGGACAGATCAGAGAGCCCTTCCTGCATCTGCTGTCTCTTAATTGCCTTCAGCTCAAAATAATCAATATGCCAAAGCATTATATGTTGGGGTGACATGTTCTGATCAGTATGTAATGTGTATGTAGGCTTAAACCCCACTTAACTTTTTGATTTAAAAGGATAGATAAGGTCTAATTGTTGTCTAGCAGCCATTTCTTAAATTACAGACAGCTGTGCTAGGTTGTAAGTGGCCTCTAGTAAACCAAGAAATCTGTATCTGGTGTATTTCTGGATAAGCTCCTATTTTAAAAATACAAGTAAGATTTATTTATTATTTATAAAGAAGATTTGAGAAAGCTTTAAAGTAAATTGCAGTAAAATAAAACAGAAAATTTGAAATAAATTCCAACAAGGCAGATATAAGGAAAAAAGGGTTAGAAGCAACTTCAAGTAGATTTATTAATGTAGATGAGCACTAAGCTGAATTCTCAAGTTATTGGCAGCTAAAGTGAAAAAGAAAATATTTTACTTTATTTAGATCTCATTGTTTAACTAAAGAGAACTCCCATATTTATTCTGGGACCCTGAGGACCCAGGCTGGTAGGTAAATAAGTGAAGAGACTGGCTGTGAAGCAGAGATCTTTTCGTCCCATCCAAAGGAATTCAAACTAAAACTAAACTGGAACAAAATCCTTGCTGGCTGAATAAAACCAGAGGTGAGGGATGCGGCTAGACCTTAATTCACAACTGTTTAGCTACAGTTGAAATCCAGAAGAAATGTATCATATGTCTGTTTGGCATTCTGTAACAAAAATACAATGGATAATGCATAAGGTTATTTTACTGAAAATGCACAGTAATGGCCATTGCTTTAAAGGGTACTTCTAAAGTTGAACTTGTGACAAAGCTGAAGATTTAATATTAATATTTTGCCTTAGTGAATATACTATGAAGTCTCTAGAAATTGAATATGCCCCAAAATGGCTTCAGAATGCCCCTAGGTGGCAGGACACACTTAATTAAGGATACTTGCCTTTAGTGACTAAAGCACTTCTAAGAGCTTCTGTTTTCCTTGTGCTGGAGTGAATATCTCCCATTACTGGGAGTCAGCAAGGCAAAACAAACAAACAAACAAACAAACAACAAAACAAAAAGCTTTCTACAGCCGTTGAGTTAAATACGAAGCAATGCCTTTCGAGGTGTATTGATTACATCTTGTGTTTGAGGAGCCTTGTATATCATCTATAAAGTTCACAGAGGAAAACAGATCAGGAAATGTACTGGAAGGATCAGAAAAGGCTGCTGTAATCCTATCTCCTCCTACTGGCCTGGTTACCTAAAGTTAGCTTCTCAGGTAAAAAAAAAAAAAAAAGTTATCTCCATGAAGCATATGGTTGTGTGTCATTTGAATTCCCCACCGCCCACCCCCTGAACTTTCTTACTATTTAGTAATTTCTGGTTTCTAGAATCCCTATGAAGAATTCTAAGTTGCTTGGTGGTACTTGTGAAAAAGCAAACTTTTCACTATTAACAGTGTCAGATTTCTGTGAAATCCCTGTCCAGGGTTGACTGGCAGGCCACAGGGTAGAAACTCAGTTCCAAGTTCCCCGGGAGGGAGGTTGCACAGCACAGTGCTTGGATTTCACAATGTTCTGAGTTGACCAATAGCAACCAGAACAAGCAAGTTAGCATCCATTTTTCTTAAGGATTGGTGCATGCCTCTTGGTATTAGTCTCTCACAGGACTGAGTGTAATTTCAATACTTAAGCATATTTCAGTTGCTTGCTGTTGTTATAAGATGGACTTCTCTATTATAAACTGCATTTAGTGCATTCTATTTGTGTGTACTGGGTTATATTTGCAAAACCATACCTGCTGTGCTTTAAGGAAAATATAAGGGATCCTCAAGGAGTGTTTGATTTTAGGTCATTTTTGCCTTATAGGCTGATTTTAGAAACAAACTCGCATACAGGATATGCCATTGTCCCACATGCTGTCTCTGCCAGCCATAGCCTTTGTAAAATTTGAAGTTCTAGAAGGAGGCCGTCCACAGGAAAGTGAAGCAGGCTCCCCGTCTGTTGCTAGAGAGTCCTGATATTTGTGTACCCGGTCAGCAGATGAATTCCCTGAACTCTCCTGAAACAAAAGTAGACCATACATTTCTCCTTTCTGAAAACACCACTAATTGTTCCTTTTTAACCTTTTGCTCATACAAGGTAATGTGAGGTGTCAGTGATAAGGAATCTGATTCAGGCTACGGACAAAATGGAGGAGGACAGGGAGGAGGGAAGAGGAAGCATACCTGTGGTTTACCCCAATGTAGTTTCCCCCTTGGTGTCCCTTTCACCAGGGAACAATAAGCCATTGAAGATGAGCGGACTCATCCAGGAGAGACTGTGTCTTTGCATGATGCAGCTCCTGTGTTCCTGCTTTCTCAGATCTCCTTGTAGTTTTCTATGTAGGTGTCCCACAGATGGACTCATTTAAAACAAACAAACAAAAAAAACTTTTCTTCTGCCCTCAACAACCTTCAGGAACCTTTAAAGGTGAATTTAATTATACATATTAAAAGAAGAAACCAAATTCAGAATTTTGAGGATTTCCATTCTAAAACCAAATTTATTATGTTCAAAGTTGTGTCTGGATAAAAGGCAAGTACAATGTTAAAATATTAATCCATTCATGCCATTTAGCGATTTAAATTATTCACAGCCGCTTATATTTTATTTTTATAAGAATATGGCTTTTATCTATGAGGCCAATCACATTGAAGGATGTGACTTTTAGAGTCCTCACCAGTGGAATTAGTTTTAGTATAGATTACCCCCTCTCCCTTTGTACGTTTTATGAGGTGTATTTATAAAGCATTTGGTTGAAGCACTTAACAGAAAAACTAGGTAAATTGAACACTAACAGCTAAAGCGAAATTCTGGGAAACTATTTCCTAATTTAAAGCGCTTTGAAGCTGTTAAGTTGTTAAATCCCACTCCCCCAAGCTCTCCTTCCCCCTAGGACATAAAGGAGATGATGTTGTATAAAATATTTGGTGCTGTCTGTCTTCAGTGTTCGGTCTACGTTTTTTAAGCTGATCTGGGAGCTTAGTTCTAGCCCCTCCCCCTTTTTAGGATATTGAGTCAAGAATCTTCTAGGTAGACAATAAGCCTTTTGATTTTCTGCTATCTCATTTGCCAAATGGTAATATTTATCTTTGCCAATCTCATGGGGCCAGGAAACTGAAATGATAGAATACTTAAGGTTGTAAACTCCATAGTTATACAAATATACAAGATTAGCGATGATATTTAAACATTGTTATTAGTGATAATTTTATAGACTTAGAATTCAGAAGGCACAGAATTGATAATTGTTAAGAATCCAGGAACCAGAGAGATTATTCTGACCTAGAATATTTTAATTAGGTTCTAATCTTTGATTCCAAGCATTTATGAAGTAATATTACTGAATTTCTGCTTTCCACTCATTGACCAGTTCTTTTAAGCATAGTCACTTTGCTAAAATTTCCAAAAATTTTTAGGTGATGAGTTGCTTTCCCCTGGACAGTCTTATTAGTGTTTTTCTCAGAATTGAACTTGACTTTTGTAGAGTGAAGCAGAGCTGCCCCCTCTTCATTTGAGGTAAACATTTCTATTAAAACTACGTTCATTTTTTATCACTGTCACTCTTTTGATTGCATGATGTAATGAATTAGGGATACCTGGGAGAGCAGAGTTACTTTGTAGTGATTCTTCAGATTTTAGAAAGGGTCATTACTGATCATAAAATCTAAAGAGTTGATTTGATCAAGAAACAGGGAACAGAGTAGTCAAGCAATTGGCTTAAGCTCACACAGTTTTTGTTTTTATCAAGGTAGAATTAAAAGCCAGTTCTCCTAATTCCGAGTCTAACATGCTTTCCAGTGTGCAATAAGGAGGAGAAGGATACAAAAAGAAAAATGGCTTATAGCAGCAACCAGCAAATGATGACCTATGGGTTATATGTGACCCACAACCTCTTTTATAACCTTTTAATGGAACACTGCCTTGCTCATTCATTTACATATTGTCTATGGCTGCTTTCATACTATGAGGGCAGAGCTGAATAGTTGGGTCAGAAACTATCTGACCCATGAGGTGTAGAATATGGACTATCTTGCCCATTGCAGAAAAAGTTTGCTGCCTTCTGTCTTAGAATAAAGGTGACTAAAAGATCTGTTTGGGGCACTTTGTGAACAGCTTCTTCAGTTTGCATATTTTGTTCCAGTTGTAATTTAGAATAAGCTGTTCAGCTGTTAGACAAAATTGTCTGACTCTCAATTAATTACAGGTTAATGTTAACAAATGTGAATATATACTTGGGAAAGAAAGGTCCATACATATGTTCAGAAGGCATTTCCCGTGATACAGGGATTTGTTTCCTATCTTCATATTCTTGAGAGCAATGGAGATCTTTAAGTAGTGGAAACTTATGCAGAAAACACAATAACTATATTCAGGTGTGTGAAGGACTGTCATGTGAAAAAAGGGATTTGATGCATTTGTCCTTCAAGTCCAGCTAAAATGAACTCCTGCTGGTAAGCCCTGATGCCCCTCCTCCTTTCTTTGGGCAGAATTAATCACTCTTCTGTGCTTCCAAAATACTCCGTACAGAGTACCATTATGGCATTTATCACACTGAATTACAGATAGTGGTTCACACATTTGTCTCCCAGTAGATGGTGAAATCCTTGAAAGTGAAGACAGTACTTTATTCATTTTGGCATCCCCATCATGGGGCTGAGTCTCTGACTCATAGTCCATCTAAATGCTTGATGAATGAATATATTTCACACTCTGAGAGGGCAAAGCAAGGACCCATGTGACATGTTAGTATAAAGAACTTTGCAACAGTACTGGCAACTGATAGAATGATGTCCTAAGCTGCACCATCCTCAGAGACCAGAACTTGAGGTTAGAATGTCTGGGTTTGAATTTTAGCTGTGCTGTTCACTGTTGGTCTTTGAGAGGATCACCTAAGGTTGGCACCTCAGTTTCCTCGCCTTCCAAGTGGAGTGATAGAGGCAGCAGTGTTCTAGGTATGGTCTGTAGAACGCTGGGGATCCCCAAGATCCTTTTAAGAAGTCTGTGAAGTCAAAACTATTTTATAAGAAACCTTATTTGCCTTTTTCACTGAGTTTCATTGGTAGTGCAAAAACAATGGTAGGAAAGCTCCTGGTACCTTAACACAATTAAAGGAACCAAATAGAACTAGTCGTAATTATTTTCTTTTTCACTATACATTGGCAGAAGAAAAAAGCATGTAATTTAATTTAAGAATGTCCTTGATGGAGGAGTAAAATTACTAATTTTAAGTTTCAGCCTTTGGATGCAGTATGATATATTTTGTGTGATTAACTGGGAAGTATGTATAAGTCAGTTTTGCTACATTTTGAAGTACAGCTGTGGTCTTGAAAAGTTCTTGTGCTACTGAGTTGCCAGCTGAACTAGCCACTGTTTTTTACATGCAATGCCATTTTTATTTTGAAGAATCATTAACAAATTACAGTTATTAGGGGTATGTTATTTGTCAGGTAGCTTCTCAAAAGTTAATGTAGTGAACTTACCACTTCAAGAAAAACAACTAATAAAATTCTTTGCCAATGATGGAATTTGTTTGCAATATTCTGAATTTTGGAAAACTTGTATCTTCTACCATAAGCCTGAGAACTTCTCGGTACCCAGACTTTTCTGAAGAGATTGGTAATGATGTATATGGGATTTTAGAATATTGTATAATAAGACAGTATTTGGTAGCTCTTCCTAATTTAAAGAACTGGTATTTTCCAAATGACCAGTGCATGAGGTTACAAAATCACGCACAGGTAAAGAACCATTCAAGGTACAATATAGAGGTGCCTCAGTTAATAGATTTTAATGTAGGAATCATTACATTAAGGGTTTTGATAGAGTTTCAGATTTTATATTGCGATGGTTCTTTGAGAAAATACCACTGTCAAGTTTTGGTGTGGTATCAAAGAAGAGTATCTGCAAATATGTGAAAGGGCTATTACAGTGAACTTCCCTTTTCTAACTACACATTTGCTGTGCAAGGCCACTTTTCTTCATATACTTAAAACAAAATAGCATCCTGTAACAGATTGAATGCTGGAGCAGATAGGAAAATCCAGGGATCTTCTATTAAGGCTGACATTAAAAAAGATGTACAAAAAATACAAAAAAATGTAAAACCACTGTTTCCACTAATTTTTTTGTTGGTTTTGACTAGATTACTTAATCTATGAACCTCAGTTGAGATTATAGTTATGTAAAAATGGAGTTATAATTTTCATTTTAGGTAAATACTTCTCACATTTAATTTCTAATATGTTACAGGTTAGTAGATAAATTCACATAATAAAAACTGAGTTCCTGAATTTTTAAGAGTAGGCAGGGATCCTAAGAAGTAGTTGTGGGAATGGTCATTCTATTATACTAGTGGTGAGTGTAAATTTGTATTAACTCTTTGGAAATGATTTGGCAGTGTCTGTCAAAACTTAAATTCACGTGGATATTGAGTCAGCAGTATAATACAATGTTTGTAACAGTCAAAGAAGGAAATGAGAGCAGCGGGGTGGCTCAGTGGGTTCAGCATCCAAACCTTGATTTCACCTCAGTTCATGAGATTGAGCCCCACATGGAGCACTGTGCTGGGCATGGAATCTGCTTAAGATGCTTTCTCTCCTTCTGCCCTTTCCACCCTTCCCGCTCTTAACAACAACATCCCCCTCCCACTAAAAAAAAAACAATAAAAAATAAACCAACAAAGAAAAAACCCATGATAATAGAGGCAGGTTAAATAAGTACATCTATACAGTGAAATAGCTTGTATGTTGCAGACATTAAAAATAGGTATTTATGTGGAACTATGAAGATATTTTCAAGATACTAAAGTATGACAATACTTCTTTAAAGATCCAGAGAATTTTTTTCAGTAGGATTTCATTGTGTATATGATTTGCATGTTTCTGTCCATAGAGCTAAATGGCCAGAAGCTAGGCACCAGAATTGTATTGGGGAAGGAGTGATAGAGGATTGGGGAAGGGGTAGTAGGGAGCATTCACTTTGTACTTCATACCTTTCCATATTTTTTCTTTAACACATGTGCTTTCTTTAAAAAATTGAGATGATGATACTTATAATGAAAAGTAGTTGAGATAATGTTAAGTCTCTTGGCTTATAAAATATGCTCAATATTGGCTGGACAAGTGAATGATTGCTTCATGTATTTATGTGCTGCCACCAGTAGGGAATTCTCCAAGAAATTTCTAAAAAAATATCTGGACAGAAGTATCATAGATAAGGGTTGAATTCTGATACACTCTGATCTCCATATTTCTGAAAGAATAGCCATAGTATTTTGAGAATGACAGTTCTATACCTAGCATCTTCCACCAAAAGTTTCTCCCTGAGCTACCTTAAAAATCTTCATAATTTCTTTTCCATCCATTAATTGTCACAGCATTAATCTTTTCCTGTCAGTTTTGTACTCAAAGTTTAGAGGGGCTACTGGGACAAATAGACTAATATACACTTAGTTGGGTGCTCTGTCATGTTAAGAAGGTCGCTGTCCTTTATAATGTATGACAATTTAGTATACTTGTTTCATAATAGCTAATTCCATGAAGTAGAATTTATTTAGTAGGGTGCCCCTATTCTTAGGATAAGCTTATCTTTGTAATGAGTTTAGGCTACAAAGAAAACACTTGCCTTCTTAAAGAGCATTCCAGATTTTATTGTATTCCTTAAAAATCACTTAGTGATTACCAGTACTGGTTTTTGAAGGGACAAAATATGGTTGCACAAATGTATACAGACTACATGAAAAAAGTATTTTTATAAAACATTTAGGGCTTAGGTTTTTGTGTGAAAAATGAATAGACCTTTCTGGAAGAACAGAAATTATAATTTATCCCAAGCATTTTATTGAAAGGAAAAAGCTAGTTTGAATAATGTTGGGGGATAAAGCATGCCAGTATTATTCTTTATTTCTTATATTAATGAATTAGGATACAAAAAATCAATAAAAATTACATTAAAAACTCATAAACATTGTTTAAATCTTTCTTTCCCTATTAGTCATGTTGATGAAATGAGCGTTTCTATTTAAATGGCAGTTAGTAACAATAGGATTTTAGTGAACCAAACAATACATGGGATCATTCATTTATTCACCAGACATTTGTTGCATTGCCAGACCATGTGCCAGATCCTAAGGCCTCAGTGTTTAATAAGATCGATTTCTTGCATTTTCAGAGTTCAATGGCCAGTGGAACAGACAGACATACAAACATGTAAGAAAGTACTATGGTAGGGAGCCTGGGTGGCTCAGTTGGTTAAGCGAGTGCCTTCAGCTCATGTTATGATCCTGGGGGGTCCTAGGATTGAGTTCCACATCAGGCTCCCTATTTAGCAGGGAGTCTGTTTCTCCCTCTGACCCTCCCTCCTCTCACATTCCCTCTCCACTACCCCCCATAAATAAATAAAATCTTAAAAATAAAAAAAAAAGAAAATACTATGGTGAAATAGGATGAGTATGGAGTTTTGAGAGCAAAAAATATAAAATGTGGGCTTTACCACTTCTGGATTATAGTGTTCTAACCTCTCCTTGCTTCAAGGATTTCATCTATAAAATGGAGATAGTACTTTCATTGCATGGGTTTTTTTTTGTTGTTGTTGTTTTTGTTTTTTTTTTGTGGATTAAACAAAACCTAAAAGTAAATCTCCCAAAAGGAATGAACTTGTTACCCTTAGCCTACAATATGAAAGGTACTATGTTATGGGCACAGGCAACAAAGAAAGAGTGATGAATTAGAAGCTGGGAATAGGAAAGGAGAGATTTCTTAGAGGAGGAAGTATGCAGTATAAGAAGGTGTTGTTAAGAAAGGGAAGAATTCCAGGCAGAGACCTTTTCATGCACAAAGGCATGGAACTTGTGCTAAAGTATGAGGAACAGGGAATTGTTGAGGAGGTTGTAACCTAAGGTACAGAAGAGATGAAATGACAAGGGTAGCTTAATGGTTCTCAGTCACAAAGGACATTTTCTATCCTACAAATGATATATTGCAATAGGAATGACATGAATAGATTTGAGCAGTATTTTGAAGGTAGATTTTATGGAATTGAGTGACCATGTGAGATTGTGGGAGAGAAGAAATTTACAGATTTTTGACTTAGGGAAGTAATTGTCGGTATCATTAATCAGAAGAAGGAATTTAGGAGTATGTTTGAGAGAAAACAATGAACTTCATTTCATTTTATTAAATCTGATTTGTCAAGAACTTAGGAGAGAGACCTAGGTTGGAAAAAAGATTTGAGAATGCTAAACATTTAGACAAGAGAAGTTAGGCATCCCAAGTTTCTAACCTGGCTATTTTATCCATTGTTCTACCATGTTCTATGAGAGCTTAAAAGTAACTTAACTTTGCACTTAGGAAGTATCCTCAATGTCTGGGTTTTAACTCTAAATTTTCTCATAAAGGAAATTCAAATTAAATTCAAATTAAAAAAACTGTTCAATGTTCTTCACAAGGTGCCTTTAGGAATCCTGTTTTTTGATAACTCAAATCCCTTTAAAATGTTGCACATGCAAACATGACACAAATAGCAATTAAAGATTTAAATTCAGTTCAGCAGAAATTGAATTATTAGTAAATTCATTGACTAGAAGCTCAGTTTATAGTTTCATTGTAAAACATGATCACTTTTCATAAAGTAGCATGACAGGAGTGTGAGCTCAGAGTCAGACTGTCTGGATTTGGATATCAGGCACTTACCTCTTGGACTTTGGGCAAGTTATTTAAACTCTGTTCTAAAATGGAAACAATTGGACTATCTATCGCATAGGTGGTTGTGAAAATTATATGAGTGTGCATAAAGTATACTGGACAGTGACCAACCTGCAATTAAGTCCTCTGTGTGTAAGAGATACTGTTACTATCCTCATCAGAGGCAGTCACAACGTCATCATCCTTTATTACCATCAACTGGAAGATGTTAGTGCAGTGTGGGGAGAGGGGAGAAGTTGGAGATAATCATGTCAGTTTTAGAGATGAGGAAAAGGAAGCCCAGAATATTTAAGATATAGTCCAGCATGTAACCTAGCAAACGCCAGGCCTGAAGCTCAAATCCTGTTTAGCTCAACGCACTTCTTGCCACCCTTTGTTAGAGTAGGACCTTGTGCCTTCATGAGTAGGTTAAAAAAAATATATATATATATATAAAATTGTCATTGGTAATTTGGAGGTCTCATGCTCCAAAGAGTTGGAAATGTTATGCTTTGTTTGTGAGTTTGCCAGTGATCAGAATTTCCTTGTTCAGGGATATTACCTCAAGTTGAGCATGAACTGTTATTGGGGCATGTACATGTGAATATTGGATAATATTCAGAAAACAAATATATACAAATAATATTTAATAGTTACTCAGTAATAGTTTCAGACTTCCCAGCATTCAGTGGAAAACAAAGCACCAAGATACCGGAGACATTTTCTTGATAAGACTTTGATTTTATAAATTTTTCTGATTTATTAAGTTAAAATCCTACTTAAAGAGGATACTTTCTTGTTTTCTAGGTTTACAAACTTAAAATATCAGACCTGAGGCTAAAGTTATTGAACTTGCACATATGCACATAAAGCACTGATACCATCAAAGAATATTATTTAATAATACTTGAGTTTCATATAAAATATTTTCACCTGCAGAGCCCAGAGCATTTCATAAATATAGATGCTGTTAATCAAAGACTTGAATAAATAGATGGATTTTGTATTGTACCCTGAAGATAAGTAGATTTGGATTCTTATTGAATTTTTGTAGTCTACTTTAGGAGTTAGGTAGAAGTGATAAAAATGAGCACAGACTTTTATCATCTGCCCATAATAAGTGGTACCAAATAAACCTTTGAGAGTGTTACCGGACGGTAGCTGCATTGTCAGAACTTAACTATGAGAAACTAAGGTAAATGTGGCAAATAAAACAAAATGAACAATAAGGTAAATACTAATTAAATGGTATAGAGGAATTAAAAGAAAAAAAGAATTGATCTCAACACATGCTTACCCAGCCTTAATTTAAGCACATTATGAAAATGAATAGTTACAGCTTTGCTTGGAAGGTATGTTTTATAATTGGAGTTTCCTCCTCTTTTTCCTTTTCTGTTACTCATTTTTTTCCATTCTGAATTCCTTTAACTTTAAAATTCACATTTTTCCCCCAGTGGGACATTTTATTTAGTAAAAATTGTTGAGGTCTACCTTCTAAAAAAAATATTCATACTGTGCAGTTTAAAAGAAGTTCATAGTGAATGAGAAAGATCATTCTTTTTGATGGCTGAGTAATATTTCATTGTGTGTGTGGTGTGGGGAGCACAGAATGGATAAAGATATCCTCTTTATTCATTCATCAGTCAGCAGACATCTGGGCTCTTTTGTAATTTGGCAGTTTTTGATTGCCGCTATAAACTCAGTATACATGTATCCCTTCAGATCAGTATTTTTGTATCCTTTGGGTAAATACCTGGTAGTACAAGGGTAAAGACCTAGTGGTGCAATTAAAATGATGTGGATGATGCGGCGCCTGGGTGGCTCAGTGGGTTAAAGCCTCTGCCTTCGGCTCACGTCGTGATCCCAGGGTCCTGAGATTGAGCCCCACATCAGGCTCTCTGCTCCATGGGGAGCCTCTTCCTCCTCTCTCTCTCTGCCTACTTGTGACCTCCGTCTGTCAAGTAAATAAATAAAATCTTTAAAAAAAAAAATGATGTGGATGGAGCTAGAGAATATTCTAAGTGAAATAAGTCCGAGAAAGCCAAATACTGTATGATTCAACTCCTACATGGAATTCGAGAAACAAAACAGATGAACTTAGGGGTCGGGGAGAGAAAGGGAGGCAAACCAGAAAACAGATTCTCAACTATAGAGAACAAACTAACAATCTGAGGGTCCTGGAGGGGAGGTGGGCAGGGGAATGGGTTAAATGGGTGATGGGTATTAGGAAGGCACTTACAATTAGCATTAAGTGTTGTATGTAAGTACTGGATCACTAAATTCTACACCAGAAACCAGTATTATACTTCATGTTAACTAACTGGAATTTAAGGAAGAACTTGGCAGAAAAAAGTTCCTCGTGAATCTCTAGCAACCTCATGCTACTGTAATCATTGGTCTTGTTGCTCTGTGATCTTGGCATCTTGGGTTGGCCCAAGTGGATAAAGAAAGTGGGTGAAAGCAACCCTTCATCAACACACTTATGTTATTATCCTATTCTTATCTCTGCCACATTTTTACCAGACCTCCCGAGCATTCCTCTGTTCCACAATGGGCACGCTTCTGCATATCAGCCAGAAGAGGTGCCTCACGTTGTCATGTAGAGTAATGTGCAGCTCACACACTGACAGCCTTGGTTTGAAGGCCTTTCTCAGCCCTGTCATAGCCTCATCTCCCGAAGCCCTTGTGGCCTCTACAAACACACCTGGAGCTGCTTCTCTTCTCTGATGACTCTCTACCCTGTTTTCCATCAGGGTTCCACACAAGTCTCCATTCTTTCATGAACCCTGTGTAGACTTCTCCAGTCCACATTGATTTATGATCTGCTATTAGCGCAGTCTCTCCTGGCACCTCACAGTTGAGCAATTATCGTTCAGTGTGATTTTATGAGGCTTGCTATTGTCTCAATTATATTTTAAGCTGCTAAAGGAAAAGGACCATGTGTTTCATTTCTGTAACCTGCATAGTATCCAGTGCAGTGAGGAGAAAATAGACTAAACGTCATAATAAATGCCTGTTAGCAAGTTAAGTACTGTGACTTCATGGTGCTTTTAAAAGTCCATTTTATATTTACAATCCTTGTTTATAGTGAAATTAAACTTTTTCTGAGCTATCAATTACTAGCAATTTACATAAACTTACATTTTAATTGTATATAGCTCTATACATAACATAGTTTTTGGTAAGAAAGAAATCAAATTGTCTTGGGAAGTGTAGAACATGTAACAATCAAAATAGCTGATATGTTTGCGATGGTATTTTTTAGACCTAAGCACTACCGGTTTTAATTCCTATCTATTCATATACTCTGATAATGTGTTATTGTTGCTGTTTTCTGTGTAAAACTGTTTTACTTTGTTTTCTCAAAGGTCCTAGATGTTTCTGTCTTAGAGGGAAATAAATTAAGAGCAGATACTGTTGTTCAGGCTTTGTTTAGTTATAATAAAGAGAATTCTGTGCCACAATATGCAAAACTGATGGAAATATAAAATTCAAGTGGGCCCTACTTAATGATTTTGCTTTCAACCCAAAATGGCAGTTGCAGATAAAAACATTATACCCTATTTCGGTGACCTAGGAAAAATTCTCCATTGGGGAAATACAGGAATGGCATTTGGAAGGGTGCTTGACTTTTCATCTAGAGCTGGTCCTGAAAAGAAAAAAAAGTGGAATAGAAATGCAGCAACTTTCTGGCTAATTTCATAAGCAGAGAGAGCTCCATCTTGCCAATCAAAGCAGGAGTGCTCTTTGCTTCATTGGAAATTAAGGTCTTTAGTTAAACTATGTTTTTTATGCTTTTGAGTATAGACTATGTTCTAAATTAAGTACAGAAAATATTTTTCTGTCTAGGAAGTTAGTTTACATGAAAATATTTTATCTGCAGAAACAATACAGTAAAATGACTTACCTTTGGGTGTAGTTTTAAAGCATTCTTTTTTTTATGTTAAACTTAGATAAAGTACTAAAAATGTATTTTAGTAGAGACTTAATAAATATTAAATTAGCCAAGGGCAGTATCTATATGGAAATGAAGAAATCTTGAGTATTTACCTGGAATTTTTTATCTTTCTCTGCAGAATTAAAGGCATCCTTCTCCCGTTCCCCCTGGTAGCTCCACTTTGATTTAAAAATGTTTTACCTTGATGTTTTTAAATAAATCAAAATCTACAATTAAGAATTATCATATTCAGAACAGACCTGAAGTAATTCTGCAATTTTTTTTTTCTCTGCTGAAATGACCCAGTCAAAAAGGAAAAGTAGTTTGACCTCTTTTTATGCTCAAGTGAGAAAAGTTTCATTTAGAATGGGAATTAGTTATTGAATAAGGTGCAAAAATAAGATGAGTTAGAAAAACTCTTCAGATATGTCTTTACAATCAATGTCCTTTGATTTTATGGCAACTTTTTCACAGCGTACTTAATCCTGATAAGAAAGCATAGCCCTAAAGTAAAGGGGAAAACACTTCAGCTGCAGAGTGATTTCTTGTAACTCTTACTCCGTTTCAGGCTGCTTCCGGTCTGCCTGGGGGAATTTATTAAGAAAATGAGCTGGGTAAAGAGAAACAATACCATTTGAAAGTGCCAGTTATGTGAGTGTACATATATCTTGATAAAATAAAAATAGACTTGGCATTTGCCTGACTCGCCTTTTTAAGAAGGGAGAAATGTCTAAGAAAGTATAACCTATATATAGAATTTTAGGTAAGAATGGAAGAAAAACCAAATGGAGTGATTATAATCTCCTTTTCAAACTGTGTCCTATTCTTTGCAAGAAAGATCTCTTCATGGAATACTTTTACTGATAAATGTACATGATTTTGAAACGAGCTTTATTTTTCTTCTTTAGGTTCTTTTCCTGTGTCCCTTCCTTCCTTCATTTCCTTCTCTATTTTCCTGTCTCCTCTTTTCCCTCACGTTTCACTGCTCATAGATACATTGAATGAAATGTATTGACTAGGTGAAGCTTACAACATGTGTGTTAGGCATACGCAACAGGAAAAAAACAGCTGTGGTCTCTGTCCCTAAGGAACTTAAACCCTAAAAAAAGGGAGGGGAGGCTTTAAGCCAGTCATTCCAGCTAATTAAATTTTCAAAACTAGGAAGGGTGAGGGATATCAATTTTCAGTGATTACTCTGCATATAAGAGAATGAGTATGTATAAAAGTGGAATATTGAGTAAATACAGTTTCAGACGTAAGGAACTGATACTTTAAGATGTACTAGTTGCTAGGGCTCACGAAGGGACATTTTCTGTGTACTGGACATTTGGATGAACCTGTGCAGTTTTGGTCTTTCATAAGCTCAAATGTGAGCCCATGAAGAGCCAGAGGTCCTATGTCTCAGTCTTCACTTAAAATTTCCCTGGATCCTGCTTTCATTCACCCCACAGCCTTCATCTCCTGTTAGTCCACAGAAATCACCATTGCAAACTTCTAGTCCTGATCCAGAAGTCCTGGCTCAGGTCCAAGGCTAACCTGAGCTTAGTTTTACGACAACCAGTGTGTGATTGTCCCCCTGAGAGTGCAGAAAACCTCCTCATACTGGACCATACCTTCCCACATGAGAATCTGAGAAGACAGCAATGAAAGCTGGTTCAGAATGCACTCTTCTTTTTTTTTCTCAGTTGTCCTGAGTTTCTGTGCTCCTTTTCCTCAACCCCACCGTCTTCCCCAGGACTCTGTCCCTTCTGCAGTGACTCCTTCTCAGTCTGTGATACTCCTGGGGTGGCAAATGATACAGAGTGTGTTCCAGAACTGAGGTTATTGCTTCTAGCTGGCCTTTTTCTCCTTTAATAGCTCACTGTGGGATAGAATATCCTACTGGTTATTTGATCGATTGTTTGCTGTATGTGGTGGAATATTATGCAGTAATTAAGCAAATTAAGGTGCCTCTGTTGCCCTTAAATGGAAAGAGGCGAATAATCTAAGTATGAAAGAAAGAAGTAAATTAGTTTCATATGCTCTATCACTCTAATTAGAAACTGTGTGTATATGGATATTTACGTAAGTAATGGTACATATAAATATACACGTATGTGCATATATGTATATGGAGGCTTACCTGTGGCAGAAAAATAAGCCTGGAAGGAAATACACTGAATCGATATCAGTGATTATCCTTACATAAGAGAAGCAGAGACAGAAGTAGCAGCAAAGCTCTCAGCATGCCATGGTACATGGCTTGGGTTCTTGGCATATCTGAGCCAATCTCTGTGGTCAGATGGTTAGCTTACTGTCAGTGGGAGGGTTCACCCTAAAGCCAGGCGGTAGCATCAGGTCCACCCAAACCACATGTGTTTGCAGCTGGGGAAGGGTGGCTTTTCCAAAAGGAAGGGGTACCGGGTGCCGGACAGTAAATACAACAGCTGTCCATGATAATTCTTCCCAATTTATTTGATTTGGTAACAAGATTTCTGTACTACTTCAGTAATCAAGGTTCCATATGGTAAATTATAAAATAAATAAATAAAAACACAAAATACACAGAATATTTTCAGTCTTCTTAAGTTGTTATAAAATTTGAACTATTATGTATGCCAGAATTCACAAGAATATAAACCAAACAGTAAAGAAAATGTAAAGTTGCTTCTATCCCCACCCCTTGCCTGTACACTTTGATGAATAAACCCTGTTTAAATGCTGTTGCTAATTGCCACCCTCATTTGTTTACGAATATATTACCCTTTACCACAATTCTCACTAGACTAGTGGTTGACACTGACGTCTCATAGATGTAAATTTTGGGATTTTCTGTGACCTCCTCTATTATAGTCACGAAGCTTATTCTAGAACTGCAAAGTAAAAGTTTTTTCATTAAACTTCATGGTGCTTTTGGATTCCATGCGGAAATTAAAGTATTTTGCAATATTGCAGGAATATAGAAAATTGCTAAGAAGTAATAATGTTCCCTAAGAAAAAGGACTAGCAATCCAATAAAGAACTAATACATTTTACTGGTCTTATTACCTGACAAACAAGTAAAAAACATCCAAGCACATGGGAGAAACCCTCGTCCTCAGAAGTGGGTCTGGGAGTCTTTCATTCACCCCAGCCTCTGTCCCCTGTCAGCAGACTCCTCCTCTTTTGTCCTCCTGGGGAATGTACATGCTGTTGTGTGTTCCAGGACTAACGGAAACGGAATTGGCTTTGGCTTAACCCATTTCAGAACATTTTCAGAGAAATACAAGCTTGTAATAAGGAGTCATGGCACCCATAATTGAAGTTTGAGAGAGATTAATTGGATTATTACTTTGAAGAAAACCACATATTTGCAACCCAAAAAATGTCCCAGTAGTCTATAACGAATTCAAGTATCTTTCATCATGACTAATCCACTCTCCAGATAAATTAGGCTATAGGCTCTTTCTCCTTCTGCTTCAAACCCTGCTGCTGAGAAGCGATAGCTTCCTGGTGATATTGGAAGCCCATCTAAGCTCCCGCCACAGCCCAATCCTGACAAGCCGCTGTGTTTCTGTCTTAGACTTCAACCGCCATCCTCTAGTCAAAAATTTAACCTATCCTTGTAGTCTGTGTAGTGACTACATCCAGAAAGGGGTCACATGCTTCTCAGTATTTTAAGACTTTTTGGAGGGGAAAAAATCAGCTCTTTTGGAAACGTACCCTATCAACTTTGCGCCAGTTACTTGCTCAGTGTGGCGCAGTCCAACCCTTCTGCCTGAAGGATTCGAATGGAGTCTTTTTTACTTGTTGGGCTGGAAATGATAGCAGCAGCCATATGCGAATTCTGTATAGTCCTTTTTAGCTGAACATTGATAAATGAATTAAATGCAGCCGTTGTAGTGTTTTACCAAGTGAAAGGCAAGCAAGTGAGAAGAAAGAAATTAAGAGGCCTAAACAAGGGATAAGCAAACACACTTTGAGCTGAGAGTCGGGCATGAGATGGATGCTGGCACGGCAGAGCAGCGAGGACGTCTGCTCCAGATGGCAGACATTTAGGAAAAAAGACGTCACACCAGCGACCAACCACTTAGAGCTGGCGTTGGCATGGTTTGTCTTTGCTTTTTTCATAATGCGAGGCTATTGCTGTTTTGCAAAGTGTGTGAAAAGCTTATGGAACTCAAGTATGGGGAAGAAGAGAGCAGTGGAGAAGAGGTAGAGTTTTTCTTTTCTTTGAGGTTATTCTGGGTGTGATGCCATTGGCTAATAGGGCTTCAAAACCTATTTCGACTGAATTGTTTTGCTGTTTACAGCTCAATAATGGAGTAAGTGTTGAAGCACCTAGTTGCCCTGTTAGAGAAATGCAGTAATGGTTACTTTCAATTTTTGAAGGTCTTTATTTTAATACCTGATTTTCTAAGAGGTTTGAGAACACAGAAATTACTGTACTTTCCTAATCTGTAAGTTTACATGGAGTAATGCCATAATTTGGTTGGAAACTGCTTGCTATTAATAATGAATATAGTATAGTCTTTTAAGTAGATCTCTTTTAGAAAAGTAATATGTTAGTTTTAGAAAATCCAGATAGCATCTAACTAAAAGCCAGAAAAGTAACCCATAAATAGTAGCTATAATCCTGTTCTTAGTTTAATCCCTGATCAGAAACTCCAAGTGGTGATATTTTGATTGTCTTTCTAGTTATACATGAAGTACTAGTGTGTATGTTTATATGCATGACAGTATTTTGTTATTGCTATAACCCAATGTCTAGAAGAGTGTCAAATGCTTATCTGTAGCCAGATTTGTTTTTAATGTTAATATCTTAGTGTGTTGTTAGACTTAACATACTATTAATACCTGTGAGACTATTAAGAGGCCACACCTATTCATTGATTTGACTTTGCTCTTTTCCCGTCTAATCACCAGTCTTCTACTTAATATTTCCTTTCTGCCAGAGTAGAATAAGGGAGTGTGAAGTTGAAACGGTAACTGACTTCACTGCACATCTTTATTTCAAGGGAAGGCAGTATGTGAGGTTGCCACACCAAGGAGAAAGAATGAAGGTTAACAGATGTCTCCATGATTTTCGTGTAACTCCTCTAGGGAAAGGTGATTTCAGCTTTACTCATTTCCGCTTATTTTCAGAAAAACCTAAACTTTTGATGATGTTGAGGATTATGAATCATGACACCCATAAATGAAGTTTCAGAGAGATTTAATTATATTGTTACTTTGAAGAAAACCACGCAGAACCGTATTTAGGTACAAATTCAAAATCATTTCATTCAGTTTTCACATCTCTGTTTTTCTTCTAAACTCTCTGGTAAACATCCAGAGATTCTGAATGCTTCTCTCTGATAGATGCAAAGAGCATTTAAGCTAACACTCAGCTGTTTGTTTATTATGTTTTCAAACTTTTCCCAGTTTCTGTTTAGTATTCAGTGAAATGGTGTAAAGAAAACCATCTGCACTGCAGCTGCAAAGGGATCACCTTTGGTTCTTCTTTTCAAAAAGAAGCCAAATGCCCCCTGTGCACCACCCTGGACAGTTGCTTAGATCTTGCACCATATGTTTGAGACAGTCGTCTTGGAGCTAAGTCAATTAATAGCTCAGAAAATACAATTAGCCTTTTAGTGACTGCATTCATTAATAAAGGGCTGCCTAAAATAAAGAAACTCTTGATTCCCTGCCCCTATTATAATTGCAGACTAAAGGTTTGAAATGTTGGATGACAGCAAATGTACAAGATCATTAGCCCGTGGTGGAGGCTCTGATTTCTGTAGCCTACCGCCATGCCACGTTCCTAGGTGTGCACTGGGATGTTGGCACAAAAAAAAAAAAAATTGAAATTATTCTCAACAGAAGGTATTTAAATGGAATTTTATAGTCCTTAGCTTATCTTAAGACAGCTTATGTGTCTATCCAAATATATATTTTAAGCAGACATTCAGTGAAGAACTTGTAATGAAATGTAATTATTGTAAGAAAATCATTATTTTACCACTCCCTGTCCTTACCTTAGCAGTCTTTTTTTTTTTTAATGTAAAATTAAAACCCTTTGAAAATATTTCAGCTAACTCACTTGTAACTTTTTCTTAAGCAAGAACCTCTAGGCCATGTGTAGCTCTAGAAATCATTATAATCCCAACACAAGGATATTAAGCCAATGCATATCATCAACTGGGGCAGAAGTTACACTGATTTCTTCTGACTTATATCAGGTTTGAAGGAAGGTCCAGAATGAGTCAGTGAGTTAGCGGGGGGTCAGTTTTGTGTGGATGACAGGAATTCTATATAGAATTGATCATTTAGTGTTTACTAGGTGGACTGACACTTTAGCTAACTATAAAATGAATGAGATGGCATAAAAAAGATGAATTTAAAGATTTCTAAACATTAAGTCAGGGTTTTTTTTTAAACATTAAGTTTTAATCGTCTTAAAAGTAGTGCGTGTGTGTGTTTGTGTGTGTGTGTGTGTGTGTGTGTGTGTGTGTGTTTAAATGATTTTCTCAGATAACTGTTTGGGGAATAGCAGTTGCTTTCATGTGAGTCATTTATTTCAAATTATCCAGTACCTCTGTGGCAGAAATTAGGCTTTGTGTCTGGGTGACTACGAGGAGGAAGGTGCCACTAACAATGGGAAATCATTAAGAAGAGTCCAGGGTATTTGTTCCCTCTTTTTGTTTTGTCCAAGATGGAGATTGAGTAAAAGAGTTTTTTAAGATACATGTTGGAAAATTTAGATGCACCTCTAAGTTGGTTTTTTTCATGGCTAAATGGAGAAATGTCTTTCTGGGTTGAGAATAAGAGGCTACTGAATTAGAAAAAAAAAAAAAAAGAAAAGAAAGAAAGAAACTAACTCTATCAGTTTTAAAATGGAGCAGAACTCCATGAGGACTAGAAGAATCTGCTCCAAGAATAAAGCTGCTCAGAAAAGGGAAAACCAGGGTAAGTGTCTTCAAGAATGTATAAAATTAGAGTGTATTACTGGCTTTAATGTGCACACAGAAAAATTTTAAAACTAAGGGTCATACTTAGCCAATCAGTAGTGACCAAGAAGTGATACAGAGATGGATATTGACTAATTGATTATGGGAGCAATTCATCCTAAGAAAATATTTAACTTTTTAAAAACACTTTTTACTTTCTCAGATTCCCTTGTAAATTCTGGCAAGATTGAGATTTTCTCATCTTTCACATCACCATTCTCTGAATATGCCAGAAAATGTGAGGGCTTTTTTTTTTTTTTTTAAGAGCATTTGAATTGGATCATATTTCTATATTGGGAAGTTAACCAGAAATTTGGCAGGCACAGATCTGAGCACAGAAATATCTTATTATCTTAATTGCTATTTTAGTGTGTAGTATCCCTTTAATTGGATATGTTTTTTGAGGCCAACCATCTTTTTTTTTCCCCTAAGATTAAAAATTCTTCATGCTTAACATAGAATGAAGAGGATTATCTTCTAAAGCACACAGATAATAAGGGCTGAGACGTGGAATACTTCTGCAACTATGGATAAATCTTGTCTAGTAATAAAATAGGTGTAATGCTATCTTGGATCCATACAAGATCATCTTTCCATAGTCTTTGTTCTATTTTATTATATTTTATCATGCTGATACTATGGTAATGTTTTCATGAGATAAGTGGATGGGATATAACACATGCATTAGATATAATGAAAAATTATGGTATAGTGATGTCCGAAGTGAGCCACCCAGAATGATGAACTTCAGAGCTAGAACATGAACCAACTCTCTTGAACACTGACATTTGAGCTCCTTGCCCTGAATGTATACAATAGGTTTGCACTGCTTTCCTAGTGTATAGTTTTATGGATTAACCCATCCATCTTATGACTCCCTTAGTGATCAATAAAAGACTTCCTAGTGAAGGGTGAAGCCTTTTTCCTTGAAATGGAACAAAAATAACTGGTCCACCAATGGATTTATTGGACTAATGGTTTGCCTGCTTTAGCAACTAATCCAGCTGGACTCGTTTATGAAAGCTGGAAAACACACCAGATAGTGCCAAACATAAAGTCTTTTTGACCTTTTTACCTGGTATTAAATATGTGCTTTGGGTTTAGCATTATGCCTCTTCATTAATTTATAGTTTTAAGCTAAGTTTCAAGATCTAGTCTCTAAAACTAACAGGCCTGATGGTAAGGCCAGTGTTACTCCATTGTTATAAGGGAACTCACTGTGTTTATTCAGTTGTGATAAAAAAATAATTTCATATTTTGTATTTTTCTTAATAGCTCTAGGAGTTTATATTTTCCCTTGACACAATTGTTCATAAATCTTGAATTTAATCAGTAAGTTCAATAGCAAAAATTTTGTTCATTGGTGGATACATGGGATTTTTCTTTAAGTAATAAAAAAATACTTGATTATAGTTTATTTTGAGAAGATTTAATGTATTCCAAGATATGTGAAAATCTTTGAATATTCTCTGTATCTGCCTATTCTGATCATCCAGATATTAGAGCATGAAAAAAATCATTCTTTCCTTCTACACTCTTAAGTAGTGCCTATTATGCACCAGGAATTTTTTCTGGGTTCTGTGGATTTAGCTAATACGTCATTCATTACCCTCATGAAGCTTACCTTCTACTAGTGATTTTGTACTATTGACCAAAATTTACCAGATACCATTCTGGCAAGTCTTGGCCTTATTATAAATTTAAGTTTTTTATTAAACCTTAAGTAATGTACATTATGTTGGTTGTAGGTGAAGCACTTCCTGGGTATCTTTGTTATATATTCTGTAGGGCTTCTGAATTACTCTTGTATCTTTGAAAAACTGGTGGGACTTATTTATACTCTGTTCAGGAACAGGAAACTCTTCAATATGGCATCCGTGATAATATTTATATATATATATATATATATATTTAAGAGCCATGCAGGAATATGAAGGACATCAGTAACTGCATTTCCTTACTTAATTACAGATGCAGTCTTGTGACATAGTTGGCTGTACACATACAAGTCAGAGTAAAGGTAAAGCAGTTGAACAGAAATGGGAGAGATTTGTTTGTCAAATTTCAGTCCTAGACTGGCAGGGTTGCTCTGCATGTTTATACCATTTGGAGACCCAGATTCCTTGTATGCTGTACTTATATCTTCTAAATTATCCTCATCAGCATAGTCAAAGCTAGATTCCTGCTATATCTGCATTCCAGCCCCCAGTGAAAGTGGGTTGGGAAAGAAGTTCAGGGAAAGCTGGTTGCCTTTCAGTTGAAGATAACCAGAAATTGTGTGTTTCACTTTTCTTACATTATACTGACCCAGACTTACATGTCCATTCCATGCTTCAAGGAAGGCTGGGAAGTATCATTTCTAGGTGAGTCACCATGTGCCCAGGAAGAATAGGAGAATGCATTTGGGGCTTAGTGTACCACAGGATTTAGTGTACATTAGAAACCAGACTTCCAGAGTGCCCTGGCTTCTCACTGGATTTGTTCAGTCCCATGAGTGACAGGTGAACCATTAATCTTCGAGACCTCAGACTCCATGAAGTTAGGCTTTGCTCCAGAAACCCAGAAGAGCCTGTAAGAGAAGTGTTTAGGGTAACATGAACTTGTACAATACACATACTCAGCATTCAGAAGGTTCTTTTAGGAATACTATGCAGAATTTTTTTTAATCTGAAAATAGTAATTGGAGTGAGAGGATCGTATTTAAATATTAAATATCCAATAGCATGGTCATAGTGTGAGTGTTTACCAATCCTGGATGTTTAATTTTATTAGTATAGAAATAATAGTGCACCTTGTAATTCACTGTTTTTGTTTAAGAGGGTTTACATGTGGATTCAAAGCAGTACAACTAAAGTGGGATGTAGAGCTTTGGGAAATGAGACTGTTCCTTCATTTACTCACTGATTTATTTTTCAGTGTGTATCCTAGGCACCTGGAAGCCTAGGTGAGTAAATTCCTGGATGGTCCTATTCCCAGAGATGGTGTCACTCAGTCTTGTGTGATGTCGGAAATTTTGTATATCTAACAAGGCCTCAGGTGATGGAGTGTTGCTAGTAGCAAACCCACATTTCAAGAACTGCTGTACTGCACTGTCATATTAAACTGGCATCTGTAATTCCCCAGATGCTCTTTCAAGGAATGATTTATCCCAGCTCCTGGGAGGGCTACCGATGGACAGACAGTTGGCCCCTTCAGGGATTGTCCTGGTGGTAGAGGGCTGTCTGGTCCAAGATGCCTGATCCCAGAATGGCCCACATATAATGATAGCCTGCAACAGAAGTATAAAGACCCAGCACCAGATACTCTCCTGGCTCCATGGCCATTTCTGCTGCAGAGCTTCCTGTGGAGTCAGTGGGTTTCTTCCGGGGCCCCATTGTTCTTTCCCCGCATTCCTGCCCAGGTGTTGATCCCAAGAGCACTCTCTAATAAATATCCTGAACATTAAACTTTGTTTCAGAGTCTGCCTTTCTAGAGATTTTGTTCTTCAACAGTAATGATTCCACCCCTCGTATGTCTCTGTGGCTATCAAATGGAGTCCCAGCTCTACAGTTTGATATTCAAGTCTGACCTCAACTGACCATCCCTGAACTCTGCAATCCACACCTCATGACTGCTTTCCCATCCCTTATCTTCTATTTGTCCAATCCTTACCAACCCTGCACAGCTCCTACTATGGATTCCTGTCTCAGGGATTATGGGCATTTTGTTTCCATCACTGAAAATGGCTCTTCAATGCTCTCCTTTTTCCTCTCCCAGTCCTATGTGTTCTTTAATGCTCAGATCCAGATTGCCTTATTTTAAGGAGTCTCCCTATAAAACCACTATGGAGCCAATCTTGACACTGTCTTAGTCATTACCTTTATAAACTATACTTGTGCGTATTTCTACAACATCATTTTGTCATGAGAAATGAACATTTTGCTATCTATCCTTCCAGACTGTGAACTCCCTGATGGCAAGGGGCGTACCGGTAGTTCTCCTTCAACAAATAGCTGGTGCAGGAAGAGGCACCCCAGTTTTGTGCGGGGCCTTGTGCCAGGCCTATGTGCTTTGGACTTTCTCTACTAGCCTTGCATGTGTCTTCAACTTCATTCTCGTTATAGGTTCCTCAGGGACCAGCTTTGTTTCCTGCCTTTATGTTCTCATGGTTCTGAATGCTGTTGTTTGAAGAAAGCAGATGTTCCATAAATACTTAGTGAATAAAGGAACCTTGTATAGTTGTTTTAGTAGTTTTTATGGACCATAACAAAGAACATGCTAATAATATATATCCTGAATAGAAGACCATGTCTTAAAATTTTATTACACATTTCTTAGTATTTGAGTGCTTATAGTATCCCAAGATAATGAGCTCTTTGTAATCTAAATATTTTACGGTACATATGTAAATAAAATTATAAAATAATGCTATAGGAAATTAATTTGAAGTAAACTATAGCCCTCTACCTAATAATGTGGAAAAGATGTAAAAATTAGTGTTGGACCTACCAAGTTACACATGCGCACACATACACAAATTGTCTTTGAAATAAAAATTCCTTTTAAATATAAGTATACCACTGAGTTAACCGCAAGTCTTCCAGTCTCATAAAAGTTGAGAAGATAATTTTTAGTTACCTACTTTTAACTTAATTCTAAATCCTACTTTGTATTTCTGCTAGGCTAGACCAAGGAGTCATTTAGATTCAAAGATGGACAAGATCATTGACTTGGAGTTAGTTCAAATTTGCTTTTATTCTGTTGTGCTTCTAACACAGTTAAGAATATATATTGCAAGGTGTATGCCCAGAGCTTCATGTGTTTCATAGAGACACATCTGAGGTTTTGGTGATGTTGACTGCCACATGGAATGAGACCTCTCTGCCCAGTTAGAGGATCCTAAAACTACAGACTTGCTGCCTTCTCTCCCACCCGGCTTGTCAGCACCAGACAGAGCCATGCAAAGCAGTAATTCTGCTGGTCAACAAGTCATGTTACTCAGCCCATTATCTGTTACCCATTGTTCCAGGCCTTGACAGTCCTACTGTGTGTCAGCACTAGGAAATTGTCCTTTACTAAGGCATGTATACAGGGCCTAGGTATTTCATTTATAGCCATAATGGGACTTTCTTTAGACATCACTAGCCATTTACTTCCCTTATTATATGTTTCAGAGAATTTCAGCTGGAATTATTGAAATTGAGTTGCCTTCACATTCTACCATCCTATTCAATGTCTACTTCTTTTTTCTTTTTTTTTTTTTTTTAAGATCTTATTTATTTATTTGACAGAGCTCACAAGTAGGCAGAGAGGCAGGCAGAGAGAGAAGGGGGAGCAGGCTCCCCGCTGAGCAGAGAGCCCGATGCGGGGCTCCATCCCAGGACCCCAGGACCATGACCTGAGCTGAAGGCAGAGGCTTTAACCCACTGAACCACCCAGGCGCCCCTCAATGTCTACTTCTACTTGGAATTTTAAGTAGCATCACTTGTTTTATGGCATTTACTGTGGCTTTCTCTTAACCATCTTGTAGCATCTGACGGAAGGGCATTACTGTTTATGGTTGTTTTTTGGGCAATCCTTCTTCAAAATCTCAGTCGACCAACTCTGTTTGCACGAGAACAACAGCAAAAGTCTTGTCAAGCACATGGTTGGAAAATCCAGTTTTGGGAACAAGCTCTACAGAGTATACATTTCTAATTTGGGCAGTTCAAGTAAAGTTCACACAAGCAATGTATGAAAAGACTACATCTAAGCAAAGCGGTATTTTCAAATAGTAACACGCCCCCTCCCAAAAGAGTAACTTCATCCTCTGTAAGTGGGAGATAGCATGTGTGAGCTCTGTGTCAGAGGCTATGCATGGTTTTGATTTTTCTAGCCAGACCTAGAAAGCTACAGGAAAACTATGACTTGCATCATTTTCAACTATGCACAGCAGAGTCCATGAGCTAAAAGGAATCACAGATAATAGCATGCTGTCATCCACATATAAAAATGAACCTACTAATAAGTCTGTATGCCTATGTGTTGTGATTTTACTTGATTAGGGTTTTTAAATACTTGATCCACATTCCCTATTAAGGTACCTCTTATGACTAGTGCCTCTCATTTATGAGGTAGTTAGCTAGTTGGCTAAGGCAGTAAAACAGAGCAGGTTCATCTTTGGAGCCACTTCCTCACCCCACATAATTGGCATTCTGCCCTTTACCAACGGCACCATGAAAAAAAGTTATGATTGGCTATCATCTAATAATCCAGGTATAGGAGTCTTGAAATGGTAATGTGGTTAGGGCCCAATGTTTCCAACCTGTTACTGTTTGTAACGATGAATAAAAATAGTATAATACATTGTTAAAGTATTGTATTAGGGAAAGCTTGTTATGAGAAAGAATGATTTATATAAATGTATTTTTTTATTTCTAATTTTATTTATTTGACAGAGATCACAATTAGGCGGAGAGGCAGTCAGAGAGAGAGAGAGGAGGAAGCTGGCTCCCTGCTGAGCAGAGAGCCCAATGTGGGGCTTGATCCCAGGACCCTGGGATCATGAACTGAGCGTAAGGCAGAGGCTCAACCCACTGAGCCACCCAGGTGCCCCTATAAATATATTTTCATCCGAACAAGAGTATAAACTTGGTGGGCCAAACCCATCTTCATTCATTCTTTTCATAGCCTCTCACGGAGTTGGTGGGCATCCACATATAGGGGATACTTTATACATTTTTGTTGATTTGAAGTTTTTGATGTCTAATATGTTATTTGCATGTTTTCTGGTTTTGTTCTCCATCTCCCTTGTTGGTCACTCAGAAATTCTGTACAGATCCATGGTAAACAGTAAAAATCAACTCATACAGAGGAGATACTTCAGGAGATCAGATATACTTGCTATTCAGCTGTGGGTGGGAGGAAGCTTGATTATTTGCCTTTTGTAATGCCATGCTTGTTTTCAAACTGCTTCTAAAACTCCAGTTATATCTTATTCCTCAGACTTCTGGCTTGATACTTCCCTCACATTTCCTAAAGATTTCTTTTAGTTAAGTGCTTTTTTGGAATACACACCCATAACAAATTAGAAACCTGGAAGTGATAAGAAAATAGGGATTAGGAAAAAAGCAATCAGATTTTTCTTTCAAATGCATGAATTCTGTGTGAACAGATATGATTTTATAATAAAGGAATGATTAATACTTTAAATATGCATTTAATATTTTAGCAGACCTTTAAGGTCAATTTTGTGTTAAAATAATTTATAACACAACTTCAAGGAACTGATAAGAAAATGAATTTCAAATCTTACCCCTATTGTCGTGGAATGATTTATAAAGGATTTGGACTGGCATACAGCTACAATGGTTGTGAGAAACTCTTGGAGAAACTGAAACAAAACTTCAAACGGTGGAATTGATAACTCAGACAAAACTATTAATATTGCCAAGGAGTCACCCATCCCCTTGCCTCTGCTGTCTTGACTTTGCTTGTAGATGCTACTACTAAACATTTTCTCTTTAGTTTGGAGAAACAAAATGATTGTTGGTAAAGAAAAATGGTAGATTGATAATCTCTGATCTTCTGGAAATCATATTCTAGTTCCTTGAATAAATGTGATGCCAGTATGCCCCTGTTTACTAAAGTATTTGAGAACTTATGTAGATAATTCTAAACGGTGATAATCCATACTTGACGTGAACCGCTTGCAAAAACAAGTTCAAAGCTATAAAGATAGGAGACAATTTTTAACGTTTAAAAAAAATAAAGACTTTGAAATCTAAATTGGTCTTACAATGTCCTCAATAAAGTAGTCTTAAAAATATGATCAAAGTAAGTTGTCTACTTTGGTATTGAATTATCTTCAAGTTTCCTTTTGACTTGGCTTTAGTGAGAGTCCCCTTTTTTTTCAAACTGGTTTTAACATCCTCAAATTTAGACCTTTATTTCCTAATTCTTCCTAATTCTAAGCTTAGGAGTAAATGTGGGAAGTATCCGATTAAGAAACATAGGAGTCCACAGTTTGAGTGTTCTTTGCAAAGACCTCAACCTTGAACTGACAGCCAGTTCCTGCCACTAGCATCAAGGGGAGATGACTTGCACTTGAGATTGACTGTGTTCAACACTTACTCCCCAACCTTTTCCCAAACTTTATTTATGTTAAAGTCATCAGAAAGCAGTAAGCTTAACTGCCGATAAAAATGCCTTGTCTCAGTTACAGTTTATTCCCATCCTTTAGGTTTTTATCAAGTCTCTTAAAGCAAAGGACCCCAGAAAGAGCTTTTGTACATCTTTTGTGAGAGGCTGTTGGCATCGTTTGCCCATTAAGATATACAGAGTTCCTTATATATAAATTATATATATGCATATAACATTATGTAAGAAAATTTTTTCTTACAATAAAGTTTCAAGAAAATATCTGTTTCTCTGAAGACCGGCGCTTCCTTTAGTCAGACAATAAAAACTGCAAAATTAATTGCTTCCCTTTTCTCTTGACTGCTAGGAAACTCAGAAATAGATATGATGTGTTGACAGTAACCATCCATTTTTACCATTTTTTTCACTATTTGGTTTCTAATCTCTTTTTTTAGCTTCATTCTTAGCCATCCCACTGCAAATTGGTACTTTATTTCTAGGAGTAAGTTGAAACAAGTGAACTGATAAAAATGTCAAAAGTTAGGGATTCTGTCATTCATTTATTCAATTATTTATTCCTCCAAGTTTATTTCTTAACAGTATTGATTGTCTCCTTTGGGCCGGGGAGCGTACTGGGCACTGTGGCTAGATTTGTGAATGAGGTATATTCCCTACCTTCAAGGAGCTTCCCTTCTGAGTCTTCTTTGGACCTTCCATACTGGCAAGCACAGAGTAAATGTCCAAGAGGTATGTGTTATCTGCCTCTTCTCTTAATTATTTTTCAGGTTTCATTTATTTAAGTGTTTTCAAATAAGATAAATTTCACCTGCCCGAATTAGTTAATTATAGCACTTAAACTTTAAAACATCTGCATTTTTTTCTCCTGTAATTGTGTCCTAGTTTAGTTACATGAAGAACACAATGTTTTATATTTTGTTTAGTAAAAAATAGTCATAAACTCTGACCTCCAAAGAGTTCTTATGACTTTGTGATTAATTGCAAAGCATACCTGATTCTGTATTTTGATATTTCTCGTGTCTTAAACAGCCCTTGTTTTGCCCTTCTGTTATTCTCAGGCATAGTAGTTATTCTTTAAATTTGTCTTCCTTGTTATTTAACTTTTCAGAGACAAATACGGGAATTTATTTAAAAGCAAATAACCTATGTTGGGTGATGTGGCATTTCTTGATACAGACATGACCCTTACTTTATGTGGTCATGTACTGTAATCACCGATGTATGTGTCTTACTTCTATTAGATTTCAAATTCCAGGAGATCAGGGATTATTTTATAACTTGAATGTCCCATAGAGCCTAGCAGAGCCTCTTCCCCATAGTAGGTGACCAATAACAAGTGGATAAATCAGGTCCAGTGCAAAATGTAGGCATGTACAATGGCAGGTACACTTGGACCTACTGTGTTCAGGAGCTTACTCTGGCTCGCCAGAAGTATGTTGTCTAACTGACTGCCTCTTATTTTTAGGCTTAATATATTTAAATGTTTCAAAATAAGATAAATTTTACCTGTTTGAATTAGTTAATTACAGCAAGAACGAGAAAGATAGGAAGATTATGTTTTAATTCACTCTAAAAACTCAAACTGTCTTCTTTTTTTATCCTTTTCCATAAAGGCAGGTTTTTTTTTTTTTTTTTTGGTCTGTTTTTTTTTTTTAATCCAATGTTATTTATCCCCTCAAGCTGCCTCTGGTATTATGCATAAAGCATATCATGTGATTTTGGTGAGGCCTCCAAGTTAGGTAAGATGTTCCATTTAAAGTTGAGGGTTCCCCCCACCCCTTCAGATTTTTCCATTTGTTGAACTGAGGTAATAATTTAAGTTTCATAGCAGGGTTTTGGGTTCTTTTTTTAATATGCTGAGACAGAAACAAAGACAACTTATTTCCTGAGCAAAAAGATCATGAAAGATAACCTCACTCTCTGCCTTTTACATGGAGAGTTGAAGCTCTCTAGATGCCTGCATTTTAATAGTTCCCAAGGAGTTGTTTACTGAGAGGTGATAAGGAAAATGAGAATTTGTCAGTGGGCTTTTTTGGGGGGAGAGGTTTGTAGAGCACTCACTCATTATTCGGTGAGCTCCTAATTCTCAATTAGAGAGTAGCTAATGGGGTTAAGACCTTTAGCTATATCATGTATGCATTGTAAATGCCATAGTTTCTGGAGGTCTTGGATAACAGCCCATAAGTAGGCAATCTTAGTCAATCTAATATTCAAAGAATAAAGCCCATCTTTTCATCTGTTACCACTACAGGCCTTGCTTATGACATAACTGGAGCTGTGGGTTGCGACACCCTAATTCTTGTTGGTCTGCAAAACCTATTCAGGATTTTCCTTCTCTAGTTTAAATGGTTTCCTCTTCCCTTTAAATACTGTGCTGGGGGGTCTGGCTGGCATAGTTGGTGAAGCGTGTGACTCTTGATCTTGGTGTTGTAAATTCAAGCACCCCCCATTAGGTATAGACATTATTTTTATTTTATTATTTTTTATCATTATGTTCAGTTAGCTAACATACAGTACATGATTATCTTTTGATGTACTGTTCAATGATTCATTAGTTGCATATAACTAAAATATATTCTGTGCTGTAACATACTGTATATTTTTAGTATTTGGGAGAAATCTCTCAATTTGAGATTGTGTTTTAAGCTATCATCAGATGGGAACATGGTTCAATGATACTTAGTTAGAAAGTTTTGGCTAGATCTCCTTATGAAAGTTGGAAACAAAGATTTTTAAATCCAAAAAAGAGGGAAAAATGGCACCAAACAGAGTATTTTCATTTTGGGATACCACACCGTGCCAGGGGTCTGGAGACTGGTGTTCTGTTTTGCCACTACCTTGAACTCAGTACCTTTCTATGTCTTGGCTTCCAGGAAAAGCACTGGATGAGTTCTAAGCCAATCTATCTCTGGCTCCGTGCTTTGTAGGGTTCTTTGTATGTTCTTCCTGAGCGTAAGAAAGGTGGTTCATCCTCTTGTCTCCCAAAACCTGGGATTTAGTAGTTGCCTCCTGAATATTGGTTGATTCCTGTTGCTTCACCACATTTATGACCAGTGTTAGAGTGATTCCTTAATTCAATGTGCAGGGCATCAGCTCTAGGACCAAAAAAAAAAAAAAAAAAAGATATAAGCTTTAATTTCAGAGTAGTCACGTTTCTAGTGCTGTTTTCTCTTTTGGTCACAGATTTCATGTGTCTCCATATTTCCGGTTCTGCAACTATTTCTCTATGGAAGCAATGCTTATGCTTGAGTTGGTTGTCAGGGTTGTTAAGTAAAAAAAGCATTGTCTGCACATTGTCTTGCCCTCAAGAGAATTGTAGGACAATGTTCATGATTACTGCTACAGGAAAGTCCCATGACTGTTTCTGGCCCATTTGTTCAATATTTCATATTTCAACTATGATAGGATACTGATTTTTACAAATGCACTGCTTGCTTTGGATTTTTAATCATCACTAAGTAGAAATATGGAATCGGTGTGATAAATGCTGAGCGAATGGCCAGGGAACCTCTAGAAACTGGCTTCTGTGATCAGGATAGGGCTATTGTGCCAACAGTAAACTCAAGAGCACGACGTAATCATAATGCATATTTTGTTTAGGACCGTATCACAAAATTAGCAGTGTTGGTGTTCAGAATGTTTGGGTCACTTTTCATGTTCATCTCTTAGCTCATTCTTTCTGTTGTCTCTAGTCACCCTGCATCTCCACCATATCCCCCCCCTGTGTTTCCCTCCATATGTCTGAAGGAGAGGAAGGAGCACAGAGCCAGGAGTCTGAACATAATCAGTCAGAACACTAATTAATTGTGCAACTTCAAGTCACTTAACCTTTCTTTATCTTGGCTTTGAGATATTTTTTAAAATAAAGGAGCTGAAAGTATAATAACATTCTTTTTAGCTATTAATATATATGATTTTAAGGATCTTCTTCTCATGATCCAAACACCTGATGCTTTCCACATGCCCTACTGGAAAACCTGGAAAGCACTTTGCTCCATGGTGACGTTAGCCATGTTCATGTGCTGTGGTAGAGTTGTCAGGATCTGGAGATACTTGTTTCGTGGTGGTGTTTTTGTTTTGTTGTGGGTGTGTATGTTTTGAAGATTGATGTCTTAAGCGTTCTAAATTAAAAAAAAAATATATATATATAGTATATATTGCAATTATTGATATATATAGTATATATTATATAATTTATTGTATTATATATATGTATGTGTGTGTGCATATATATATATATATAAAATTTAAGCAATGGGTGGGAACAATGCAAGTTTCTTGTTGTTAGAAAGGAATCTTTAATCAGCACTAAAACAAGACCTGATAAAGCTGAGATTTAGTCCCAGTGACTGTTAAGATCAACCAAGTGGCAAAGTTGTAAAGTTTTATTCAAAACAAATGTTAATTCCTATACTAGTCTTGAAACAGACTTAGAAAAAAGAAGATGCACGTATTGCATGGAGCACTGGGTGTGGTGCATAAACAATTTGGAACACTGAAAAAAAAATTAAAAAAAAAAAAGAATATGGCATTAATTCAGCCCTCATATGCCAAGCCCTTCAAATTTGTTTTTATTTGATTCTACTAAAACCCTAGGAGATCGTATAGTCACTTTTCAGGTCAAACAAACAAAAAGGCTTTTGCTTAATTCCATAAGCTAGAGATGGAGGTAGTAGATTTCAAACCTCTTCTGCATCCATGCCCCAGTAGCCACCAACCACCTCATTCATGTATGTTAGAAATAGTGAAAAGGGAAAACAAATGTAGAAGACTGTTTTTTGTTTTTCACTTTAAATCCAGCTCCACAATTAAAGATAAAATTTAGTTCCCTTGCCCAATTTAGGAGGGTCAGATGGAGGAACATTTACTCCTAACTCCTCATGTTTTCATGGAGGAGGGTAATTTCCACTCCATTTTCCAGGAGATAAAAGCATGGGAGGAAGATGTCTGCTTCTCTCCACCTCATTATTTCCTCCTTCTAGGGTTGAGTTTGGCAGAAGGAAATGGTTATCCCCAGAACCACCCTTTAGGCTCCTTCCTCTCTCTGACACAGACATTCTCTGCTCCTCTATCAGTGAGCTTTCAGGACAGAGTCTCCCCTGAGTGGCTGGCAGCTATCAGTACTGCTGGCAACTGCCCAATTCAGGGGTATTAGAAGGTGTTAGAGGGCTCACTGTGGTTGCACCTGTGAGCCACATTCTTTGATCAGCTTTATCAGTAATAAAGCTGACATTTGATCCTCTTACTTGTCTGTCTCTCGGTTGGTTCCAGACTAAGAAAAGAAATTCATTTTATCTTTTTGGCCACTGAAAAATTCAATAGGCAGGACAAAGAAAGTCCAGATGGGGGCACCTGGGTGGCTCAGTGGGTTAAAGCCTCTGCCTTCGGCTCAGGTCGTGATCCCAGGGTCCTGGGATCAAGCCCTGCATCAGGCTCTGTGCTCAGCAGGGAGCCTGCTTCTCCCTCTCTCTCTGCCTGCCTCTCTGCCTGCTTGTGATTTCTGTTTGTCAAATAAATAAATAAAATCTTTTAAAAAAAGTCCAGATGATCAATATTTAAAACAAACAAAATGTATATATATATATATATATATATATATATATATGTATCAGAATAGCTGCCACTAAAGATAGTACAGTAATAGTATTCATTTCTACTTCTAGAGAAGAGAGGAAGAAGAATGACTGCCAAAATATTTTCAGGGAACTGAAATACAAATATGTTAAAAGTCTTAATAGTTTATGGAAGAGAAGAGAGATTTGGGAAAGCTTACTTTTTCTGCTTGGATAGCGCCAAGTCACTGGAGCCCATTTGAATGGCTGCTCCCTACAGAACTATACTTCTTATAAATGGTTCAATATTTTACATTCCTTTTTAGCTCTCATCAGCAACTGTCCTCTGAATTTGTTTAATTTTATGTGCATGTTGGGAGAAAGATGTGTAAGTACTTAATTCTTTATATGAGTAGTTTCATATTGGGGTTTTAGTGTAATTTTTTTTTTTCCTAAAGCATCTATAAATGTTCTGAAAGGATATGTCTCCATGGGCAGAAAAGTCTTTGTCTGTGGAATTTTCTCGATGGTTTGCCTGTCAGATACCAAGTTGTCAGTCTTCGGGTGGTTTTAGGCCATCTATGCACGCAGGTTTGAGGGGGTGCATCTCCAAGGCTGTGGTATATATGGGTCTCCATTATGTGAGGGTGTCACAGTTAACCTCTTGGCGTATTTTATTTTAGTTTAGGTACCATGTCCAGGGATTTCTGAGAATCAGTATTTACCCACTGGTTCTCAGAACTTGTGTTTATCTAAACCATCATATAATTGAACATTGCTTTGAGACTTGATTGACAACTCTGAATTCATCATATGAAAATAGGACCCTTGTTTAAAGTAAAACTTCGAGTAAAACAGTACCATAGTGGAACCATTTGCTAAGGCCAACAATCTAGTAGTCCTCTGTGATTGCTCTCATCATCTTATATCCAAACTATCGGTCTGTTGAGCTCTGCTTTCAGAATACATCCTGTATCTGACCACCTAGGAGCCTTTTGTCATTACCGTCACAGTCCAAGCCACCATAATCTTCTGCTTGTCTGAATTACTCTTAAACCATCTGAGCTGATTTCCCTGATAGTTCTTCTCTTAGTCTTCATACAGGCTATCTTCCACAGACATCCATAGTTACATTTTTTAAATATTGATGAGATCACATCACTGCCCTTCAGTTTCTCCCCCTTGGTTTTTGCTACAGCCTTATGAGGACCTGCGTGTTCTGGTCTTTGACTTCCGCTGTGTCACCTGATTTGCTCTCCCCCATGCACACTCTGTTCTGATCACACTGTTTCTCAAGCAAGTCAAGCTAGCTCCTATCTCAGGGCCTTTATGCTTCATCTTCTCTTTGCTTGGAATGGTACTTAACAACATGGATTTTTTATTAATCTGCTATCACAAGGGACTACTGTAGTTCTGGGCACTAAAACTTGAAATAAGACGAAGTTTTTGTCCTCAGGAAGCTTTCCTCCTGAGGAGAGAGACCATAAGCAAAAAAGTCAAATGTACAATCACTGAGGTGATAATAAGTTAGCATAAAAATAGAGAATGATGTGGAAGGCAGTGGGCGGGGGGGGATAGGTGAGTCTGGTGGTGGGTATTAAGGAGGGCACGTATTACATGGAGCACTGGGTGTGGTGCATAAACTCTGAAAAGATAAAATTAAATTTAAAAAAAATTTTTAAAAAATAGAGAATGTTGAGTATAAGGTATGCTATTTTGTATAAATTGTTTTGGGAAGACCTCTTTGATAAGGTGACTTTTGACCACAGAATCTGGGAGAAATGAGCAAGTTGTCACATTACTATTTGGGGGAAGCATATTCCAGGTGGAAGGAATAGCAAGTACAAAGGCCCTGAGGTATGAGTGCGCCAGATGTTTTTAAGGAAGAACAAGGAGGCCATTTGTACCTAGAATGCAACAATCAGGGAAGGGAGAGTAGAGAAGAATAAGGTTAGCAAGTTGCTAGAGACCCAAATCATGAAGTGCCTTATAGGCCATAAGGAATTTAGTTTTTAAGCTGTATCACAGATAATGCCACTGGAGGGTTTTGAATATTGAAGTGACATGATAAAATTTTAGAAGAGTAATCCTTATATCATGTGGAGAATAGAATGACAGGGAAGGTAGAATCAAGACTAGTTACAAGGCTATTGTAATAGTCCAAATACGAGAGAGAGTGGTGTGAAGTCCTAGATCTTAGATGTATTTCAAAGGAGGAGCTCGTTTTCACAGGGTTTGCTGATAGATTGAATGTGCTTCTGAGAGAAAGGAAAAAAAAAATAAAGGTGATTCTCAGGGTTTTGTCCTGAGCAACTTGTAAATCCATTCCAGTTACTATTATTGCACTAAACTTAGTGGCATAAAAATATCCACATTATTTTGCTCACAGGTTCAATGGATTAGGTTCAAACAGGGTCTAGGGGAACCCTTGTCTCTCTCCTGCAATATCTGAAGCCTCATTTGGAAAGGTGTAAAGCCTAGAGTTGACTTAACAGTGTAGAACTGGAATTATCAGGAATTATCTTCATTCACTTGTCTAGCAGTGGATACTATCTTTGGGTTAGGGCATCAGCTTTGTTGTTAGCTGGAATACCTACACATGACCTCTCCAGGTAATCTTTCCATGTGGGCCAGTTTAGGCTTTTACATAGCACAGCAGGTAGGTTCTGAGAGTGAATGACCCCAGAGAACCAAATGGAAGTTCATGGAATTTTCATGATCTAGTCTTAAATATCACATATCATGTCCTCCACACTTTATTAGACAAGGCAATCACAAAGGTACACCCAGATTAAAGGGAAAGAGACAAATATATTACTACCCAATGGAAGACATGTCAAAGTCACATTGCAAGAAGAGCACATGAGATGGATGCTGTTGTGGCAGCCATATTTGCCACAATGAGGAAGACTGTGGAAGTATCAGGTGTGTGTGAGAGTGAAAAATTAAGAATTAAATTTGAGACATTTTATTTTTGATAGCTATTAGACAACTAACTGGAGATGTGAATTAACAGTTGGATATCTGAATCTGGAAGGGTTCTTTGCTCCTGATACCTTTGGAAGTCCTCTGTCAGTTTAAAAGCATGGCCTGGATGAGCCAGGTTTAAGTGTAGATAGGGAAGGGAAGCTGCAGGGATGGAGGCCCAAAACACTTCCATGACCTGAGTTAGGATGATCAGAAGGAACCAGCGAAGAAGACAGAGATGAGTAGTGCAGTGCTGCAAAGAGAGTGGTGTGCTCAAAACCAAGATAATGAAGTATTTCAAGAAGAATCCACTGTGTCAAGTGCTGTTGGAAGGTGGAGACTGAGAATTGGTTTTGGCAATAGGAACATCACCGATAACTTTGAAAAGCGATTTCCTTGAGTGGTGAAGTTCAAAACCAGCTGAGAACAGTTTAATCAGTATTTGGTCTCCTTCCTCACCTTATCTAGATTCCTATTCAAATGTTCTCTCCTCAGAGAAACCTGCTTTAACTACTCTGTAAAAGCTCCTACCCTATTCTCTTTACCTTCTTTATTGTTCTTCATGACATTCTTCCATTAGATATTTATCTCCTATCTTTTCATCAGATTGTAAGCTCCGTGAGGACAAAGATTTTGCCCATCTCATTCATTGACCTATTCCTAGCACCTAGATCCTGGCATAAAGAGGGAACTGAGAAAAATGTTTTGAGTGAGTGACTGCTAAATGAATGGGAGAGTGAGTATTTCTATCTGAATGGCTTTGTTTCAGTTTAGCACCTTTCAAAATTATTTTACAAACATGAGAAGTTCAAATGTGATTTTGACATCCCTTCTTAGGGCACCATTTTGAGACTTGTGAGGATGAAAACGGGACTTAATGGGAAGGTAATTTGGCAGATTTTGTGCTGCCTAGTACTAAGTTCATCCTTAACAACTTGAGTTCTGAAAATAAATCCTCATTTCACAGGCTCCCTAGGTAAGGAATGGATATAAAGTAAGTTTGTGTGGGTTCTGCCACTCTCCCGTCTTCAAGCTGAACAGTACTGTTGCTCAGGAGAGAGGACTAAAATTCAAGAGAGAAGTTATAAGGAAGGTTTTTAGAAAAGTACCTGTCCATACTCTAAGTACTCTTACTTGTTCGGAAATTGTGCGTGATAACCCATTGATGCTTCACTGGGGGTTATTATCAATTAATGTTAGGGAAGCATTTTCAAATCCTCCAATAACAGACACTGCAAGTTCACAGTTGTCATTGTCATGGTAACTATGACAAATGAAAACATTCACTTCACTTTCCTCGCTTACATAAGTCACTTCATATTGGTGTCATGTCAAATAATACCATATTTTATTACACATCTTTTTTTCTCTTTCTACATTAGAGTAAGAAAATACTTTCACAGCAAGAGGAGAATACAGTTTTTGTGGAATATCATGCTGTATATCCCGAGTTTCTTTTATTTAACAAGCACTCCAAATTCAAATATCGACTTACCAAGCTGTGTTATTTTTCATTATGTTATGTTTTTGGCTTTCAGTATTACGGAGAAATGCCTGATTAAAAGGAAGCCTGCAAGTTAATTCCCAACATGCCCTTTGGCAGCTTTTTCATTTCACTTAGAGGTGGGAGCAGGTGGTGTCATTTAGAATTAAATACATTATGTCTCAGTTGGCAGGAAAACAGCATTCAGTGATGAAATATCCCTGCAATGAATCTCATTAATTGTTCACCAATTTGTGGTAACTTTATTTATATTTGCATACTGTAATACAAGTACAATGAGGTGTCGTATATTTAGATTATACTTAGTGTTAAGCTTAACCATACACTGTAAAAGGCCTTTGTTGTAAGGGCACTGGAGGGCTGGTGTGTGAGTGCCAATCCATCATCTACAGGAGGCCCCCCAGAACAGACTGCTTTCATTTCCTGAATTTTCCAGTGAACTGATAGCAATTTCATAAAACTGGCCCAGCTTAAGCCTGTGCTATTTTTAGCATTTTACTCTGCAAAAGGATAGAACAGATCTTATTTGAACTCTCATGAGTCTCCAGAGGAATAATACTCCTGCAAATTACAATGTTTGCTAGCATTTAAATGTCTGAAAATTCCATCTGATCTGTTTTCTCTGACAAGATACATATTTAGGTTCAAATAACCATGTATTATATTTTATACAGTTTATTAGAAAATTAATCCTAGGAACATTTTACTAAAATAGTGATTTTCCCTTTATGTGCCCAGTTCCATTATAGAATATTTGAGCAAATATGGAAACTTATGTTAGTTTGTACTCTATATACAAAAATATGGCAATCTAATAAGTATCATTTTTCTGAATTCCTTATTTTCATTTATAAATGGATTTATGGTACATCTATTATATGCCAAGTTCTGGGCTGCCTTGTGGAAAATGTGAGAGACACTTAACCTCTCTTCTCTCTCAAGGAAACTAAAGTATTTTGAAAAACTAGATATAAACATAAGAAAAAGACCTCAAATGTGCAACTGACAAATTATGTGAAACAAACAAGTGTTATGGATCAGAGTAAAGTTGTTTTGTTGCACTATTTTCCATTGTTAAATGTTTTTACTTATGACCTTCTTAACACCAAAATTTACTTATATCTGAATCTGTTGCTGTAAAAGGAATATATTATGAGGGGTGCCTGGGTGGATCAGTCTGTTAAGCATCTGCCTTCAGCTCAGGGCTTGATCCCAGGATTCTGGGATCAAGCCCTGTGCTGAGCTCCCTGCTCAATGGGGCATCTGTCTGTCTCTCTTCCTCCATACTTCTCCCCACCCCTCCATCCCAATAAAATCTTAATAAAAGGAATATATTATGAAATTAGTGGCAAATTATACTTGATTCATTTCTGATTAACTATAACTTCTGATGTCATGGTTCAGAAAATATACTACAAATACATTTTTAGTATCCTATTGAAAAGATATTATGACTTTCACATGGAAATAATAATTATAATTTTCAAACCTATCATCAGTTTCCAGTAGGGAAATGAATGTGCATGTTCACACACACTAGCTTGAATATGGAACCATGTGACTTCCAGCTCTGCTTTTTATACCTCTATGATCTTAGCAGAATAATTTCATATGGCTGACATCAGTCTCCTCAGTTATTAAGTGGGAAACAGTAAGAGCTACCTTCCATGGTTCTTGTAAGAAGTCATCAGGTAAGCAGGCAACTATGTCATCTGCAAAGCAACACTCAGTTAAAGGAAGAAAAAATGTTTTGACCTCAAAGATCCAAAATAATACAGTAAAATTTCAGCTGAGGAGTTCTTCGTAGTGTTTCCTTTTGATGACTCTGTGGTTCATTGTTTAGAGCCATTTACTTTTTTTCACTCTGGTTGGTTACCAACAGCTGACTGGTCGAATCTGGCCTGCTGCTTATTTTGAAGTAAAGTTATATTGAAACACAGCCATGCTCATTCATGTATGCATCGTCTATGGCTGTATTCATGCCATAATGAGAGAGAGGAATGTTTGCAACAGAGACCGTTGACCCACAAAACCTAAAATACTCGCTCTCTGGCTCTTCACCAGAGAAAAAGTTTGCTGACCTCTGATCTAAATCATCATATTGAATTAAATCATGTTTAATGAAAAATGTTGAAAGATTAATTTTCAAAAGAAAATTTTAAATCACTTATTTGAGATTACACAGGACAAAGTAGTTCTCCAACTAGGTCAGTGAACCACGTACTTTAGTTTAATTGCCTTGAGCACCCTCTTGGGAGTTCCATCATGTACTCTTAAAATAGGAAAAGTCGAATCTTACAGAGTGGACAATTCAGAAAGAAAAAGACCTCACACCCCATTGGCCTCCTTCACAGAGACTCACTTTGCAATGATGAAGATCCAATAATGAGTTGACTGGGACTCAGCTGGGTTTGTTGTGTAAAGCTGGGGAATGAGGGTCATGTTAACTTTTCTTAAAGCCTCTTTTTGCATTGAATACCATCATTATGTATTAAAATTGTAATAAAGTTAAACTTTTTCAAATGCCCTTTCTCTAACAATGGATTATATCAAGATTATTTGAATTAATCATCTAAAGTATTGACCACAATAACTCTTCCATGATGTAGCATATCTCTTAGAAGTATAAGGACAGTGCTTTATTTATTTTGCTTTATATATTATGTTGTAACTGTTAAAACATTGACATTAATTATTATTGACATATACATATGTACATATGTATATATATGGCACACATATACATATGTACATATGTACATATATATGTCATATATATATACATATATATGTCATTAGCCAATTAATGGTTGCACTAAAAAATAATGAAGGCTGAGGTTATTCCTGAGCATATTTTACTCAGGCAAAGAGAAAGGAATTATTTACTGAAATGTTGGAGAACTGTGTTTTTTCACTTGGAAATGGTTATAGACATTTTGAAGAATTGAGCACCATTCTTGAGATACTTCCTTGTTTTCATATAGAAAGTAGTGTTTTTCTTTAGCATCTCTACAAACAATATAGTTCCTTTTTGCCACACTGAAAGCAGATTTTTATCCCCATGGTTAGATTTTACCAATAACATATTAAAATAGAAAAAATAGCATTAAGAACACATGTATACATGTAAGGATATATGTATATTAATGTGTGTGCATATGTATTGTATGTGTACACATAAATACAAAATTAGCTTACACTCCCAGAGTACCACTATAGGAGGATGTAGAAAATATATACATATATGCACGTAGGCGGGTGGGTGTGTGTGTGCGTGTGCAAATGACTTCGTGGTGTGGGGACAGATGTTTTATAAGATTAACTATTTTATTTATTTGACAGAGAGTGAGAGAGAAGCACAAGCAGGGGGAAATTGGAAAGGGAGAAGCAGGCTCCTCTGTGAGCAGGGAGCTCGATGTGGGGCTGGAGCCTGATGTGGGGTTCGATCCCAGGACTCTGGGATCATGACCTGAGCTGAAGGCAGACACCTAATGACTGAGCCACCCAGGCGCCCCAAGATTCAATATTTCTAATATGGCTGTTTGGCTGTTTCTATGCTTCTTATTTTGGTGTTAGGGCCTTTTTTTTTTTTTTTTCGTTTTTTAGCAGATATATAAATGCAATTATTATGCCAAAGCAGATATGAACCTCTGTTTTCCCAGGGCTTACTACAGCAGAAATGGACATTACATGGTCTCAGATATGTGTGTGTGTGTGTGTGTATGTGTGTGTGTGTACGCATACGCACGCACACTCACATGCATTTACCCATTGGAAAGGGATGTGGTCCATTACTTCTTCACATGAGATCTGAGGGATAACTTGGAGGTAGCCAGAAAAAGAAGCAGAAGAATGCAACCCAGGCAGAGGGCAAAGGCCTTGTGGTGGAAGGAACAAATTGAGTGTCAGAAGCTAAAAGAAGGCCCGGGTAAAGCAGAAGGAGAGGTGGAAATGTGGTGCTGGGTAAGGCTCTACAGTAATTCTGTCTGATAGAAAGTTACGGGAGCCACATCTGTGATTTAAAAGTTTCCATTAGCCACATTAAGAAGTGAAACAAAACGTGTTTTCATATTATTTAAATTAACACATATTTCCAAAGTCTTATCATTTGATATGTAAAAGGATTTGAGGCATTTCACTCTTTTGCATAGTAAGTCTTCAAAACCTAGTCTACATTTTACAGTAACAGCATGTCTGTATTCAGACTAGCCACACATCAAGTGTGTAATGGCCACACATGGCAAGTGGCCTCCATATTGGATAAGGCAGCTCTAAGGCATGAATTCTAGCCCTGGTGGCACAGACTTGCTGTCGGTGGAACTTTTGAAAAAATCTGGCTGCCTAGCCCCACCCCAGACCAATTACATCATCATCTCTGAGGGTGGAGCCCAGGGATCAGGGTTTTTTGTGTTTTTTGTTGTTGTTGTTGTGTTTTGTTTTGTTCTTTAAACTTGCCAGGTGATTTCAATGTGCAGCCAAATAGGAGGACGGGTGTGTGGACTGGGGACCTCGTTAAGGGGTTTTGCTTTTATTTTAGGACAATGACTGATCTTTCAAGAGTCTTAAATAGGGATATGGCATAAGCAGGTTTGCATTTTCCAAAAAGTGTCTCTGATGAAATCACAGAGAACAGAGTAGAGGGAAATAAAGTACATATAAATGCTAATGGATCCGTTAGGTAGATTTGGCAACAGCCCAGTTCAGAGATGATGGCATTATGGTAGACTGAGGTGGAATCAGGAATCATTTAAAAAATGAAAACTCTTGATTACAGATTAAACGTGGAGTAGGAGGGAGATACACTGTTTATTCAGTGGGATGGTGGATGCTGCAGGAAGATGGAAAAGTCACGTGATTCTAAAAGGTCAAACACACAAGTTTTTGAGTGTCATGAGTTTTGAGCCCATGTTGTCTAGACACTTAAAAAGGTGGAATAAGATCTTTCCATTGCTGAAGATGCCCAGAAGTTTTGCTGTCACATGTTTAATTCATTAACTCTAACACTGAAGGAGTTTAAGAAATCTGTCACTGGAGACATATTAGTTGTTCTAGTCCTGTTCTCTAGAAGGTAAGTCATCGAAGGGAAAGGCAAATTGGAGAGTAATTCCTTGATCATTGCACTCAAGATCCTTGGGAGGAAAATATTTATTTGTTCCAGAGTTATAGCATATTGTAGCTCTCCCTGTATTGCATGTTTCTGGGAGCTAGGTTTAAGCTCATTAGAACTGAGAGAGAGAACAAGGAAACTTGTCGTCATATACCCCTGTCACAGTCCCTGTCCCTGGTCCGATCCCAGTGTATTCAAGAACTCCCATCTCCAGCCTATATCCTCCCGGGAAAAGTTACCATTATCCCTTACTTAGTACTCTTTCATGACTAGGAACTATGCACTAAAATTTATTTATTTAAAGGGCTTCTGGCCCTTTCTGAAGATTTATTTTCAGGGTCTTGGATATTTTTTCTATATATCTCTTTTCTTTGAACCTCTTCTCTTAGTCCAAGGAGGCAGTAATTTCCCACTTTACTGCAAATACCATCGAGCCATTTTCTCTCTTCACGGCAGGTGATAGTTTTGTACATATCTGAGGACTGAATGTCGGTCTAAACCAGGATTTTCCAGAGGATCTAGTGCTCTGAAACAAATTCATATGGAGTTAGGTGGTGCAGTGCCTAGCACACAGTCTAGTTTAAGTTTGAGGTTCTTGTGGGTATTAACAAAATTGGGCTACATATTTTTTTTTATTATTGAAAGGACTGAATATGTGCAAATAAACATGCCATAAAGGGGATACCGTGTGCAGTTTCCTTAAAGACTCTCAACACAGTATCAAAAAAAAGGTTTTGAAAAGGGCCTACATGGTTCATACAGGTGCCTTTCCATCTGTTCTCCCCCCCCCCAGCTAGGTTGCATTAACACATTTAAGCAAACAACATATTGTCAGAAAAGGAAGCTGTCAAATTGGAAATGCTAACGCAAAACCTCCTAAAACTGTCAGAATCACATGGCGGGTTATACTCTTAACCCTGTCTGATTTTCCCCCTACTGTCATTCTAATTGAAAGTAGTCATGTGCATTGCCCACCTTTGAAAATACAATCTTCCTGAGGATTGAAATTGTACCTTGTCCACCTTGGGCTTAAAATATGCTTGCAGTCATAAGTTGTAAGTCTAGTGAGAGTCTCTGAATCTCTTTTGTTTGTGTATGTCTGGATTTAAAGGCTGGAGATGGCAAGGGAGTCCTATTGAAGCAAGGCTGAAGGGAGCAGAGATGTTACTGCCCCGGACTGGATCATACCCCATTCCAGGCACTGATAGGGCTGACTCAGCCAGTGGCTAAGTTAATCTTCAAGTCTCATTTCTTTTACCTGCAACTAGGTTAGGAAGAAACTGGGGTAACAAGCTAATCTTTTCCCACTTATATTCAAGGAGAAGTCTTTAAATTAATTGAATAAAGTGACTATTCTCCTTTATTTGAAGAGAGAATTTGATTTTCTATTGCCTATTTTTCAAAGAAGTTTAAGGACTATATAGCGTATCACGTTAGTATATAATTATAATGAAACTTTATATGTACTTTTTGTTATTAAAATAAGTATAATTAGATAGGCTGACTTCCCTTATAATTATCTCTTTAAAGTTTTATTTCAGGCGTAGGCTATTGTTAATATTTTATATGGGTCTGTTTTATTTTGGAAGAAGATTTTTGACAATTCATAACATGTTGTCAGATAAGTTCCATTTATATCTTGCGTAAATTATATTTGAATATGGAAAATGAATATTTTAGTTCATTTTAAGAACATATTCTATGCATGGTTTTCTTGGGATGAATTATAAATTGTCTTTATCTTAGAAATAAGGAATTCAGTAGGCATTTGATATTATTGATAACCAAATAATAATACCATAATGGCAAATTAAAATTAGGTAATTTATTTTATGACATCTTTAAGTTAGAAAATACATTTTAATGTACTTAAGGGCAAATCAATTCATTTAATTGATTTTAAAATTATTTTTTAAATTCCAGTAATAAATACAATATCTAGAATAAGGCATGTTGCACTATGCTGAGAATTTTTACTTAATATAGTGACTATAGATGTTCTACATTATTGGAGAAGAGAAAGTGGTATAGTTCTTCAACTGTTTATTTAATAAATGAACAATTTTATTTAGCACAAGATCAAATACATTATTAAGGGAAATGTACATACTTTTCATTTGCCCCTATTAATGTCAAACATGGTATAAATAACTAAAAGCCTTTTGAGCGATCCATGAGTTCTTGTAAAATTATAATCCATAATTATCCTTATATTTTACAAGGTTAACAAGTGGTACATATATATAAAACCTTAACTCTGAACTTCTTAGTCTCCTAATGGAAAGTTGGCATTAGCAGATAATTAGCCTACACTAGTAAAACTACTGTATCATACAGCTTCTAACCTCAATGGACAGTGGATGCAAATCATGGAGAGTCAGGGACTCAGAGGGAGAAGGCTGGCACTCTAACCCTATGCTAGGGGACCTAGTGGTTTGTGGAAGCCAGACTCCTTCCTTAACTGAGATACGATACACATTTTTTTTAACACTTAGTTAATTGTTACTTTGTTTAAAGTTTTTATTTAAATTACAATTAACATATAGTGTAATATTTGTTTCGGGATTAGATTTTAGTAATTAATCGCTTATGTAAAACACCCATTGCTCGTCACAAGTGCCTCCTTAATGCCCATCCCCTGTTTAACCCATCCCCTGTCCACCTCCCCTCCAGTAACCGTCCGTGTGTTCTCTATAGTTAATAGTCTCTTATGGTTTGCCTCCTTCTCTCTTTTCTTTTCCCCTATGTTCATCTGTTTTGTTACTTAAATTCCACATATGAGTAGAATTTGGTATTTGTCTTTCTCTGATGTTTTTCAGTTAGCATAATACACTTGAGCTCTATCAATGTCATTGCAAATGGCAAGATATCATTCTTTTTGATGTCTGAGTAATAGTCCATTATATATATATTGTTACCTGTGTTGTTAACTTTAGCCATTCTGATAGGTATGAGTGGTATCTCACGGTGGTTTCGATTTATATTTCTGTGATGAAGACTGATGTTGAACATGTTTTCATATGTCTATTAGCCATTTGGATCTCTTTTTTGGAGAAATGTCTATTCATGTTTTTTGCCCATTTCTTAACTGTCTTACTTGTTTTGTGGGTGTTGAGTTTGATAAGTTCTTTACAGATTTTTGGATACTAACCCTTTATCAAATATGTAATTTGCAAATATCTTCTCCCATTCTGTAGGCTGCCTCTTAGTTTTGTTGACTGTTTCCTTTGCTGTGCAGAAGCTTTTTATCTTGATGAAGTCCCAATAGTTCATTTTTGCTTTTGTTTCCCTTGCCTCTGGCAGCATGTCTAATAAGTTTCTATTCTATGGCTAAGGTCACAGAGGCTTCTGCCTATGTTCTCCTCTAGAATTCTGATGGTTTCCTGTCTCACCTTTAGGTCTTTCATCCATTTTGAATTTATTTTTGTGTATGGTGTAAGAAAGTGGTCCAGTTTCATTCTTCTGCATATTGCTGTCCAGTTTTCCCAACACCATTTGTTGGAGAGACTGTCCTTTTCCCATTGGATATTCTTTACTGCTTTGTCAAAGATTAGCTGACCATATAATTATGGGTCGATACTATATGCTTTTGAATTTAAGTAAGTTTCCCAAAGAAATTTTAAGGTGTGACTTGTAGATATTTTTAGATCAGCTGACACTTTCTCAAGAAGTAATTAACTTCTAATTAAGAACAAATCACAATGGGAATGGATATGGGGTAGAATTGGCAGCAGGGAAGGGGCAGCGGCAATGGGGAGACATTGTCAAAGTAGGCGGGATTGTGTGCTTAAAGAGTTATGAAAGGAGAGGTGGTAGAGCTTCAAATCAATAGGAGTCCAGACATTCACATGAATATACTCTTGATGTCTATAGGAGGAGTTAGCTCTACAACATTTGCAGATAGAGACATTGGGAAATGATTTTCTTAAGTAATACTTCTTTGATTTTGTCAATGGTGAATTCTCAATTTTCTCTTCAACAGTGTAAACCATAATATTTGACTTTTTTTTAAACACAATACCCTTTTTCCACCTAATCTATAGGAAAATAACCCAGAGAGTCAGTTTCTAATTCAATTACAGGAATTGAATGGTACCCTTAATTTTCTGAATACTGATTTGGATCAGCCTTGTTTCTGAAGCTCTGGTGCAAAACGCTTTATTATAATAAAGCAGAGAAAGGAACAAGAGGATCTCAACACTTGCTCGGAAATTCTTACTATGCCAGTCAGATAAATAGCTTGTGTGTCAAAGACGACTTTCAAGACAGTACAAAAAGTAGAAAAACATGACCTACTGATTTTATTTAATTAGATTAGAGGATATATTCTTGGTAGTATTCAAGCTAAGAAGTGTGTGGGAAATGGCCATTTCATGTATTTGTTTTGTAGCCAGCCTGCAGTTTAAAGGGAAAAAAAAAATAGAAAAAAAGGAACCTGTAAGTCCAGGTCTGCTACTAACATCATGGGTAGAAAGTTCTCTAGGAACTTTATTTTTCTGTTTCTCTTACTGTAGAAAGAGCAGAAGCAATTATTACTGTTACCACAGCCCATTAATGAATAGGATCCTGCCAGGAAAAGAAAGAAACATCAACTCTGTAGGTCACTTGAGTAGCATGTATTCAATAACACTTTATGGTGTTCTATGGCCTTGAGAGGTGATAAGCCATCAGGTTATTCCTAAAATGCCACTGTGTGTAGACTCTTTTGCTACATACACTATTGATAGCTTCAGAACTAGTTGCTTACATTAATTAGCAGGTGACCAAAAATGCCCATGAGATAGAGGAACCATATTCCCCCTGCCATACCTCATTCCAAGTCATGCCTTTCTCAGTAACTGAACCTCCAATGTTTAAGTTTACTAAAGACAGACCCTGGGGACCCAAATTTGCTTTGCCTCCACCATGATGTGTTTGTGATAACACTGTATCTTTCAGATGTGGAAGAAGTTTGAATAAAAAGAATTATATTTTAAAAATAATTTCAATTCAGTTGTGTTGGCATATAGTAACAGGTGTAAGGCAAATAGTGGAATCTTTCTCTTTATTACTTACATTTCAGACTTACACTAAATGGACAAAAGAGTCAATATGTGCTAGAGCTGGCTTGAACTGGCTTGTGGGAGCCAATTACTAAAATTTTGAAGAATTTTGTGAATGGCTGATGAAAAACCTGTCTTTAAGTTATATTTTATAAACTTACAAATCAACTGAACTAAAAAGGAAGGTAGTAAGTCCTCAAAACCTCGCTTTCTATGTATTTGACTATTACATATGGTGGACCTAATGGTATGCTACTGAGTGAGCATGTCTTCCTAGACCCATATTTAGTGATTACATGTTGGTAGCTTGAAACTGGCCACACTGTGGGTATTTGCACCATGAATGTAAGCATACACTACAAATTAGTATCAGCCCATCCTACTGAGAGTCCCTTATTGAACATTCTCTAATACACCACTTCTTACAGCTGAGTTTTGTTGGAAAAGAATGGGTAGGTGCTGTTATAGTTCTTAGAGTGGCATATCTCTAATGGTGGTTCTCACAGTCCCTATGTTACCGTCCCCTCCTGGACTCATTTAAAACTGCAAGTTTTTTGGTTCCACCCCTGAATGTTTTCGTTCTTTTGTCCAAGTAAATTGTTTTATATGCTGAACTTTGAGAACTCTCATAAAGCTTTCTAAACTATGACTGAAGTAATAATAATTTTGCTCTGCTCTATTTTAGTTTATTTTTACACTGAAAAAGGAGGTTAACTCACATAACAGTAGTGCAAAAGCAATAAGAATAAAATCATTCACTAACTCTGGGATGGCCGGGTGGCTCAGTCGGTTAAGCGGCTGCCTTCTGCTCGGGTCTTGCTCGTCCTGGGATCCACTCCCACATCAGGCTCCTTGCTCGGCAGGGAGCCTGCTTCTCCCTCTGCCTCTGGCTGCCTGTGCTCTCTTGCTCTCTCTCTCTGACAAATAAATAAAGAAAATCTTTTAAAAAAAACCATTCACTAACTTAAACAGAAGTAAATGATGATGAACATATGTATCCTAAGAGATTTTATCTCCAGTGCTTCTGGTTTTGGGCATAGATGCTAGATAGATATTCCTTGAATTAAACACAACATTCTGGATTGCTTTATGTCCTCTATTTGCTATATTGTGTTAAAACAGTTTCCTTTGAGATTCATTCTTATACGTGTGAAAACACCTACCAAATTTCAATTCTGTTTTTCTTTTTTATTCACAAAAGCTTTCAGACTCTGTGTCCATTAAATTTCTCCGCTTGAAAACTTATGACTAGATATCTTTCAAATCCTTCATTTTTGCCCTCATGTGGTGGCTCTAGAAGCCAGATGTTCATCTTAGTAAAGGTGACATATTCTCTTCTTCTTCTTCCTACCCCAGCACTGCCTTAAAAACTGCCAAGAAATTTTAAGTGTGGGTGTTTCATTAAAAAAAAAAAAATTCACTGCTGTCCATCAGTTAGAAAATGTTAGGTTTCCTTTTTTATACTGGCAGAACAATAAATGAAAAACAAGTTAAAGTCTCAGAACAGGAAAGACTTACTTCCAGCATCTTAAAATTAAAATAATTTTAGTTTTAAAATGAGACTGCATCTATAACCACCCAACTATATCTTTTTTGACAGTTTATTTTGTATTAAGATTATTTTCTCTCTTGTAACGGTCAATATGGAAGTTTTAGTATGGTAGATCTGCAAGCCACCACTCTTAACAGATCCTCAGAATAACACATATTGTAGCAAAAATAATGCAGAATGACACTTCTGCCAAATGTATTTATAGAATGAAGCTTATATAACATAAGACAGCCTATTCTAGAAGCAGTGTTCATTCTCTAGCTCGACAGCTTTCTCAGCAGTACTTCTCAATATTTTTGGTATAGAGCATTCATATTAAGTTAATGGGCTAAAGACACTTCAATTTATGGGGTCTTATTGGAGCAGAAGGTTTAAACTTTTTTTTTTTTCCTTCTGGAGAAAAATGTAGTGTGAGAAATGTGTATGAGTGGCAGATTTGATTGCTCCCAAATTGTCCCAAATAATTGCATCTTGCTTATTAATATGGCTCCAAAGCCATTGTTCCCTCAGAAGAAACAATGGCTTCTGGGGCTGTCATAGCTCAGAAGAGTCACGTTCATGCATTTGTTTATTCCTTCTCTTTGTCAAATGTGGCCTGCCCGGGTGATTGTCAGGCATACCCAGGGAGACGGGCTCCTCTGACAGTTGCACAGGGATGCAGAGTCCTATGCAAGAAGCTCACAGTCCAGAATAGTGTGGTGATGCAAAGAAGACCCATAGAAGAGGATCTGAGACATTCCCAGGAACTTCCAGTGAAACTAAGCCCTCACTACTTTTTTTTTTTTTTAACCCAAGTTTAACATGATGCCTTTGTCAAATTCAGAGCTGCAAATATCAAGGAACACCATCCCAGGAAGTAAGAGGAATGAAGTTAAAATGGCCCCTACACTAAATTTTAAAGTGTAAAGAGACACATAATCAGTGGGAAAGACACAAATTCAAAAAGTCGATACTTCTCAATGGGATAGAATAAACACACTACCATATACAGTGGGAAGCATAAAAGAGAGGATAGAAAGCTTGGCAAAGAAAGTGACCCTTGAACTGAGTTATAGTATAGTTGTCAGGTTTTTTGGTTAAATACCAGTAACTACCAGAAATTGAGGGTGAGTGTGAGATAGAGTTATTTACCCTCTTACTCAAAGAAAAAATGAGGGTGCCTGGGTGGCTCAGTCATTGAGCCTCTGCCTTTGGCTCAGGTCATGATTCCAGGCTCCCGGGATCGAGCCCCGCATCAGGCTCTCTGCTCAGTGGGGAGCCTGCTTCTCTCTCTCTCTCTGCCTGCCTCTTTGCCTGCTTGTGATCTTTCTCTCTGTCAAATAAATAAACAAAATCTTTAAAAAAATAATAAGAGAAAATGTGAGTCTTATTTTGAATCTTGCCATACTTTTATTAGCATGCAGGCACAAAACCAGTCTACTCTTGGCCCATTTAAGAACTGCCAAGGAAGGGACACCTGGGTGGGTCAGTTGTGTCTGCCTTCAGCTCATGTCGTGATCTCAAAGTCCTGTGTTCGAGTTCCGCATTGGGCTCCTTACTCAGCGGGGAGCCTTGGTTCTTGGTTCTTGGTTCTCCCTCTGCCTGTTGCTCCCCTCGCTTGTGCTCTCTCTCTCTTGTCCTCTCTGACAAATAAATAAAATCTTCAAAAAAAAAAAAAATCTCCCAAGAAGCAGCTTTGATAAAAGCTTCCTTCTAAAGAAAATGAAAGGATAGTGTCCTCCATTAAAAGAGCACACAGCTAGAAGAATTCTAGACCTTGAGTGCTGTTTGGCTAGTGGACCTACTGGGTTTTCATATTTTGTACATGGAAGGGCAGAGATACCTGTGCAATCTTTCTAGGAAACGCCTTTTCATAACTATTACTTATTTTACTAAAGAATATTTATTTTTAACATTCCTTAAGCCTCTTAACTCACCTTGTGGTATAGATATACTGGTGGCATTTTAAGTGTATGTCATAGTCATCTCTAGATGACTCACATGCTAATTACCCTGAAGTGTGAATTACTGATTAGGAGTACTTAAGTGTTCATGAAACTTAACAGGGCATAGATTAGAGATAATTTATATATACTCAGTCACTGTTTATTATGAAATCTTTTTATAAGTAACAGACAGTTTATTATTGGCCAGAGTGTGCCATTTTAACTCTGTTTTGAGGTTTCTAAGTTCTTAAGTCATTTTGTTCACAGTTGTTTGTGTTGTGTATGTGTGTGTTGCTTTTTGTTTTCTTAACAGCAAGTTGACTTTGTTACCTCCAGGCTTGCACAGAACTAGGGTGATGTGTGGGTATGGTATACTAACAAGGAGAAACGGTTTTTCTGTTCAGGAACAGCTCCCTTGGGGCTTTTGTTGTTGTAGTTGTTGCTGTTCTGTAGGAGAAACAGATTCCTTTGTCTCTGGTGCCTGCTCTACTTTTACTCTCTAATTTACTCTCCATTTAATATTTTGTGTTCCAAGTAAAGAAGAGTAACATTAAATGCAACAAAAGGAAAATAAATTTTTCTTCATCATAGCCTTCAATTATGAAAGAATAGCACTTGAACAAGATGAAAGTGGTTGAGGGTTTCTCTACGAATGGCTTTGAACTAAAGATAAATATGTTTGAAACTTTAAAACATTCAACTTACATTTTTTTCTTGAAATATCAGAATGAAATCGGCATGGCCTTTCTTCAGTAATAGTTTTCTCTACCAGTTTAGGTCTAGAAGAGACTTTGTACAATTGCCCTCTTCTTTAGGTTTCCAACTGCTATGAAGTGTTTACTTGGAATTTAAATAGGTGACATTGCTTTTAGTAAAAAACTCAACCTACTGTCAATTCTGGTTTTGAAACTGTTTTCTCTTTAAACTAGGAGTATAAGCCAATGTTGGAACCACACACAAATATATGGTTGATTTAAGCATTACATGCTCATTGGAAAATGTTGGAAAATTAAGAAAAGTATGAGAGAATGTGCATGATCTCAATGTAAAGAGATGGTTAATGCTTAAGGTATTGATGGTTAATGCTTGAGGTATTAATGTTACCTGCTATTATTTTCTATGTGCATACTTTGTTATTTACAAATTGCAATACATTACACAAAGTTTGAGATCTCCCGTTTCACCTGCTATGCCCGTCTAGCCCTAAATAATCATTGAAGGTATTATTATTATTATTATTATTTTGCTGGATAATATTCTATCCTATAGAGTTACCATGATTTATTTAACCATTTTGGTATTCTTTTTGAAATGATGGGTTTTTGGTTTAAACTGAAGATGTATTTTCTAAATATATGTGTGTATACATATATTTAAGTTGATAATAAAATTTCAAAACAAGATTTATATTATTTTGATATAGTAAGGGTTTTTTCATTTGCATCCAGATAAAAGTAATACAGTTATCGTTAGAGATGGAATATTATTATTATAGATGACCATTTGCATTGGGGCCAGACCAAGTCGCTGGTGATATTCACTTAGAAACATGTTTATCTGTGAATTTTGCTCTTCTATCCATGCTGGGTCCAGGTAGCCATTCTGAAGAACAGTTTCAACTACTAGCCAACCAAAGAGCATGATCAAACTCTGTATAGCTTAGGATTTACAAATCACTGATTTTACTTTCTTTCTCCTTTTAAAATGTTTTCCACAATTATGTGGACTAGTTATTTTCAAGTTTTATGAAACTACCAAACAACAGACCATACCTTTATGTGGCACACACAAAATTCTTCAGTCTGTCCTGTTCCCAAAGCATTGTTGAATGTCAACATTTCAAACAGTGACAATTAGCAAAGACAAAAAGGAAGTGATTTCACTTCTAAAGATAAGATAAATGTGTTCATTTCCAACACTACCCTTTTGAAACGGCTAATCACATGACTTTTCAAAATCTTTCCTCCAATATTATGGCTTGGAACTAGCGGGAAATAGCTTATAGAATACTATTGTGGAAACTTTTAAAAATATGTATATATGTATATTTTATATACATATATACATATATTTATATTTATACATATATTTATATGTATGTATTTATATACATATATGTATGTATATATTTATATATGTGTATTTATATACATATATGTATTATATATTTATATATGTATATTTATATACATATAAATATGTATATAAAAGGCTGTTCAGTTGACTTTGAGCTTGTTTACCCTGCAGGACCTCTAACCCCTCAAGTGAAGTGGATGATTGAGTTATTCCGTGCTAACCTACAGCTTCTAGGTCAGATGGCCAAGTTGCTGGATCTGTTTCTGAACAAACCGGTCAGGTGGTATAATATTAGCACAGATTTTTGTCGTCATGGCTGTTTTTGTGTTTGTAGCTCTTTGGGAAATACAGTCTAAGAAAAATTGTTCTTAACAGCTATATGTTGTAAGATCGCATTTGGCCAAAGTTCCAAATTTAATCTACTTCTGCACCTGACACTTAATGACTAATTTTCTTAACCTTATAGGCAGGATCCCTGATGTAAAATGTTTCATAATATTAGGTTGATATGCTGGTTCAGAATGTCTTCTTATAAGAGAGATCTAATGAATCATTTTTACTATTTCCTGAAACACCTGAATTTTCTGTGTGTTTCAGCCAATTAGGAGGTAGATTTAGTGCTTTATGCTTAAAGCAGTTGTAAGATTATAGCCCTAGGCAGGCTGTGAACATTTTGTCAGTATAGAGACCTTGAAATATTGAAAGGTTCAATATTTCATTTGTTTATACAGTTGACAATCCTTGGTTTTCTAGCATACTCTGACTAAACTAATACCACTTTTTCTGCTTCAGCAGGCTCTTATAAAACCTTGCTCCAAAGTGACTGGTAACCTTTCTAGGTCTGGTTATTTGGAGCTTATATATTGCCTTGGGAATATATATACACATGTGTGCCTGTGGGTACATGTATGTATATGTGTGTACATATACGTGAATACATATACGTATATGTATGTACACATACACAGATGTTTACTTTCTAAATTCGGTGTTTGTAATTACCGTAAGAGTAGCACACATTTGAAAAGACAAAGAAAAAGAAATGAGAATGGCAGTGTTTCTGGTTCTAACTGGGGTTTTGCTCTACATAGTTCAGGGTGCAAGTAATCTACTGCAGTTAGTCCCTGGAATGCAGTGCTTGAGGTCTTCTTCTAGTAACAGTGTGATGCCTGGATGTCCGAGTTTTTCCCTCCTGGTGCTCTGTACCCCTGAGTTGCATGTGCTTACAAATGACTTGAAAGGGAGTCAACATTGACTTGGTCCCATCTCACAGCAGTCACGGCATCCTGGCTATTGAATAGAAACTGGCCTTGGTGAGCTTTGTCCAAAGCCAGAAATGCTAACAACAACAAAAACAACAAAATCTCCTCCAGTAGTACCCACAAATGTTAGAGCAGCATCATTCTCTCCGAGAGATAATTTGCTGATCACCACATTCATTGAGGGGACTCCCAGCCAAGCTGGCCATGGTGTGGAGGTGAGAGGATGGAAATGTGATCTGTGGAGGGAGCTGTGGGTCAGGAGAAGTGGGTGGCTGCCTGTGTTTGAGAGAAGCTTTCCTGAAGGATCCGGCAGGTAGGAGTCAAATCCTGTGACCAAACACCAGAGTGTAGCCTTTCGGATGAGAAGAGAAAAGGCTGTACTCTGGCATCATGCTCAGACACAGGCCCTTGAGTCCTATAAACACAACTAGATTCCTGAAGCCTGTAGGAATCACCATTCTCAATGTGTAGGCTGAGCCCAGTCTCAAGGCTGACTATCTCAGGAGCACTAGGCAGGATTTGTCTCACTATCTACCACCTCAGGGATCCAGAACCGTTGCCTTCCACTTAACGCTGATGATTAAAGACCGATCATCATCCACAGGGGACCAGGCAGCTTTGTAAGGGTTGGTATGCTGCCAAAGTTCCTTATAAGAGTTAGACCCTATAGAAAATCCTGGTTTAACAGGTCATGACTAAAATCTCTCCATAATAATACAGACAGAGGAGGAAGTCTTACATATGGTTAAGAACACAGATTTTGGTATTGAGTGCCTGGGTCCAGATGTTAGTTCTCCACCTCGCTTAACCTTTAGAGGTCTCATGTTCCTTCGTAAAGGGAACATCGGAGGACTACTTACCTCATGGGGTCATTATGAGGATTACATTGAACAGTAAGTGTTAAACCATTCAAATAATACCTGGCATATACTCTGTGCCATAGGAGTCTTAGTCATTGGGTTTATTTGTTTTCATCCTTCTAGGGAACCTTACTCTGATAGTTACACAACTTTGAATATTAGGCACCATTCGAAGTATGTTTATATTTCACCTTTTTTAAACATCATGACAAACCTAAGCAGAAGATGCCCAGTTATCCTTGTTTTCAGATGAGGAAACTGATGTCCAACTGGGTTCCAGTACCTTGCCTGAGGGCACATGGCTGAGATGTAGCAGAGCTGGGTGTCAGGCAGTCTGGTGGTTCCTGCTCTTAACCATTCTACTTTACTAACTCTTCATTTCCAAGGCCTTCCCATGACTCAGTAGCCTCACTTCCTCCTATTTAGATGAGCTTTGTCTTTTCCCCAATACTTCTCAATGGCGGAAACACCAGCCCCTAGCAAGGAATCCCTCTGCATCCTCCTGACTAACATCAAACTAACGCTTTCCTGGATGCTACTCATGGAGACTCTCATCTAGTGTCTCCACCACAAGTGGCTTTCTGGACCTAATCTCACCTCCCAACTGGTAGTAATTTTGCCACAAAATCACTATTCCTTCTTTGGGGAAACTCAAGGTATTTACCATTAGGATGCATTATGATCCTCCAAAGATAACATTTCACTGTCCGTTCTTCTATGTTTTCTTTTCCTTCTTACTGTCCACTTCAGTCTCAAGCTCAGACCTTGATGGTTAAGTCAATTCTGGATACAAACCCTATGAGTACAACACAGGCCCACGGAGCAAGTGCCATGTAAGTCCCACCAGGGAGAAATTGGCTCTGCGAGAGCCGTATTAATGTTAATTACATGGCAAATTTGCCAGAGGGATATTCTTTTTACCATAAAGTGACATGTGCTACACAGGAGTTACCAATCTTCCTGGAACGTCTGACAGAGACTCAGATGTTTCAGTAGTGCTAGATCCACCCGATAAGACAATTTCTTCACATAAACTTCTTTAACCCAACAATTGTCTTTTTCTGAACATCACTAGTATAATGGTTAAATAAATAAGAACATTAGTACAACTTCTAGTACCTTACTACAAAGATGCAGAACAGTTCCAAAGTAACATGCGCTATATATACGTGTATATATACTACTACTAAATTACGTGTGTGTGTGTGTGTGTGTGTGTGTATTTATATATAACTCTACAAAAATCTACTACCACCAGACATCAAAAGGATTTTGACAGGAACAAGACAATGCATGACAATATAAGGATTTGTACTTCTATGAAGAAGTTTGGGAGGTACACCGGAAGTTATTTTGTTGTTAATTTTAATGTATTCAGAAAAGCCTTTGAAATAAAATACATTTTCACTGATGTTTTCTAATTATAAGCAAAGGCTAATTTCTCTTAAACCTTTTAATATATTCACAGAAATGTTTGTACATTCGCTAATGAGTGCCATTATATTGAGGGGCACATTGCACACAGAGGATTGCATTTATGCAAGAATGACCCTGCATAAATGCAGATGGCTTCACATTCACTATCAGGGAATTAAGGATGAGAACCTCCATCCCCTGAGTTCTTCACAGAAAAGTTCGTTATTGCTTTCCTTAAGTGCCTTAGATTTCATAGCCCTAGTCATTTTTTCTTATAGATTTTCTTAAAATTTGACTCTCTAGATTCCTGTGAGATTAGGAAAGAAGTAACTTTATGCCATCCCATTGTGTGTCTAAGTCTGTGGGTCTGTTTGTGTGAGCATATGGGGGCTGAGGACTCTGCAGTGACTCGTATGTACATGAGCAAAAAAGACCATGATAAAGCAGAACAGTTCAGAGAGTAAACCTGTTGGTCTCTGGGTCTATAGTGTGCTTAATAATCATATGTTTGTTTATCTGTCTGCAGATTTGCATTGTTTCCCCATCATGAGATACAGTCAGTGGAAACTGCTTCAAATCCAGGGCAGTCTTTGGTTGAGCCATTATAGCTTCTATCTTTTAGCTCTCTTTTTTCTTACTTTTCATTTATAGCTAACTTTTTTTTTTCTTCCCATATTCTTTCCAATTATCCATACTAAATGGTAACTAGAAATAGCATGGATAAGTGACATTCATGGACAGTTTATAATTCTCAATTGAGCCAATAATTTCAACCTTATCTTCCATCACATCTTTTTATGAGAACTGCTCGAAATGACCAGAGTTGATTAATTTGCATTTCACTGCTGCCCTTCATCTCTACATATTACCTAGTGAAAAAACGAAAATGTTAGGGCTAAAAGATGGACAGTGAAAGAGAATGAAGGAGGAGACCTAGGTAATCTATCAATTGCATAATCAATTCCAGAATAATTAGGAATTAACTGACTACTAAATTACCTATATGCAAATGGTTGGTGGTATATAGCAGTGTGTGTCTTTTCTGTGCAAGAAATCATTTCATTTATGCTGGATGAATACAAAATGGCACAGAAGTGAATGTGGAAAATGATGAGCCAAAGAAGCTGGGCATGAAATGCAAGATGTAACCAGGAAAGAGTGGATATAATCTAAGAAGGTAAAGAAAATAACAAAGAGCATTTGCAATCAAAAAACTATTAGAAAAATAGCAGAAAAGAGTGGAAGAATACAGTTGTACTTTAGAAATGCTTGCTGTAAAAATGAAAATACATTCAAAAGTTTAGGTCAGAAGGATCAAGGTACTTAGGAAATTATATCAGACAAAGAGGTACTAGGACATTTATAAGGATTTTAGGAACATAACTGTTTATTTTCTCTGAAAAATTTTTAGTATACATACTTCTGTGTTTCCTTAAAGCCATCTATCTCTACTGTAAGCACTCAATAGTCACTAAAAAAAATAAAATCCTTGATTTATCTAGAAAAAAACATTTTAAATATCTGCTCTACATTAGAGCCCTGTGCTAGTGCCAGATAAGCAGTAACCAACTAAGCGGAGCATGTTTTCGAGAAGCTGGTGATCTGGTGAGGGACATAGACAACTCAGCATATTAAAACAAGTGCTCTGATGCTAAAGCTTGTAGATGGAGAGAAGGATGCCTATCTCAGTCTGGTGGGGAGAAAAGGCTTCCTTCATACAATGATATCTGATTGAGAGATCCAAAGGGTAAGTGGAAGCGAAGAGTGAGGGAAGGAGATGTCAGCAAAGATATTCCAAGCAGGAGGAACAACATGTGTACACACCTGGAGAGAGAACATGGAACTCTGTGGGGTGAAAAGTAATTCAGTATGGCTATAGCATGTCGTGAGAGACAAGAAAGGGAAGAGGGCTCAAGGGAGCTTTTTTTAGACATCTGTTTTTCCAAATTTATTGAGATATACTGGGCATACAATATTGTGTAAGGTTAAAGTGTACAATCTGATGATTTGATACATGGGTATACTGTGAAATGTTTATCACAGTGAGGTTGTGTAATGCATCTTTCACCTCACAAAATTACAGTTTTGTTGTTGCTATGGAGGATATTGAAAATCTACTCCCATAGCAACTTTCATGTACATAATACAGTATGGTTGACTATTTGCATTAGATTCTCAGGACTTAGTCATTATAGAACAGAAAGTTTATACCCCTTTACATCTCCCCAATTCTCCTTCCCCTTGGCATTCACAATGTTACTTCTGAAAGTTCAATATTTTTAGATGCCACATACGAGTAATATCATACAGTATTTTTCTTTCTCTGTCAAATGTATTTGACTTAGCATAATGCCCTGAAGGCCCTTCCATGTCATTGCAAGTGATAGGCTTCCTCCTTTTTATGACTGAACAATATTCCATTGGATATAAATAATAAATTCCATTGATCAACACCTAAGTTGTATCCATGTTTTTGCTATTGAGAATAATGCTGCAGTGAACATGGGAGTGTAGATAACTCTTTGAGATGGCGATCTCATGTTTCTTAGGTGTACACCTAGAAATAAGATTGCTGGATCCTATGATAGTTCTACTTATAATTTTTCTAGGAACCTCCATGCTGTTCTCCATTGTTACTGTACTATACATTTCTATCAACTGAACAGGTTTCTCTTTTCTCCACATTCTTGCCAACACATACCTCTTGTTTTTGTTTTTTGTTTTGTTTTTGTTAAGTAATAGCCATTGTAACAAGTGTGAGATGATCCCTCACTGTGGTTTTGATTTGCATTCTAGGATGCAAATCCTAGAGCACCTTGAGCACCTTGAGCACCTTATCATGTACCTTTTGGCCATTTGTGTGTTTTCCTTGGAAAAATATCTGTTGAAGTTCTCTGTTCATATTGTAGTCAGATAATTTTTTTTGCTGTTAAGTTGTCTGAGTTCCTCATATATTTTGGATATTAACCCTTTATCATATTTATGTTTTGCAAATATTTTCTCCTATTCCATTGATTGTCTTTTCATTTTGTTGACTGTTTCTCTATGTAGAAACTTTTTAGTTTGATGTGCTCGCACTTACTGATTTTTGTTTCTGTTGTTTGTGCTTTGGATGTCATTCATATCCAAAACATCATGTCAAGACCAATGTCAAGGAGATTTTTTCCCCTATGTCATCTTCTAGGACTTTTATAGTTTCAGCTTACATTTCAGTCTTTAATCCATTTTGATGTTTTTGTAAGTGATATAAGATGGGGGTCCAGTTTCATTCTTTGGCATGTGGGCATCCAGTTTCCCCAACACTATTTATTGAAAAGATAATTCTTTCTCTATTGAGTATTCTTGGCTCCCCTATCAAATATTAGTTGATCATGTTTGCATGGGTTTATTTCTGGGTTCTTGTTTCTGTTCCATTGGTCTATGTGTCTGTTTTTATACCAATATACTGTTTGGGTTATTATAGCTTTGTAATACAGTTTGAAATCAAAATGTGTACCTCCAACTTTTTTTTTTTAAAGTTCAGGTGCACAACATTATAAATTCAACATCTAGATATACTACAGTGTTTGCCCCCAAAGTCTACTTACTTTCTGTTACCCTAGAGTTGACTGACTTTACCCATTTTGCCCATTCATCCTTTTCCCCTCTGGTAAACACTGATCTGTTCTCCACATATGCTTGCAAACATATGGTATTTGTCTTTCTTCTTCTGACTTATTTCACTTAGTATAATACCCTCAAGGTCCATCTGTGTTGTTGCAAATAGCAAGATTTCATTCTTTTTTTTAAAAAATATTTTATTTATTTATTTGACAGAGAGATCACAAGTAGGCAGAGAGGCAGGCAGAGAGAGAGGAAGAGAAGCAGGCTCCCTGCCAAGCAGAGAGCCCGATGTGGGGCTTGATTCCAGGACCCTGGGATCATGACCTGAGCTGAAGGCAGAGGCTTTAACCCACTGAGCCACCCAGGTGCCCCGATTTCATTCTTTTTAATGGCCGAGTAGTATTCCAATGTGTCTGACTCTGTCTACACACATAGACACACACACACAATTCATGGACACTTAGGTTGTTTCCATACCTTGCTTGTTATAAGAAATGCTGCTGTGAACATAGGGGTGTATTCATCTTTTTGAATTAATATTTTTGTTTTCTTTGAATAAATACTCAATAGTGGAATTACTGGATCACATAGTTATCTCATTCTTAAGTTTTGAGGACTCTCCATACTGTTTTCTGTAGTGGCTGCACCAATTCGCATTCCCACCAGTGCACAAGGGTTTGTTTTTCAACACATCTCTCCAATACTTGTTATTTCTTGTGTAATTGATAATAGCCCTTCATATGTATTTGATCATAATCTAGTCAGTGTTATATGACATCAGTGTGGTTTTGATTTGAATTTCCCTGATGATTATTGATGTTAAATATCTTTTCATGTGCCTCTTGGCCATCTGTATGTCTTCAGAAAAGTGTCTATTCAGATCCTCTGCCCATTTTCATCAGGTTTGTTTTTTTGTTGTTGAGTTGTATAAGTTCTTTATATATTTTGGTTACTAACCTCTTATCAGAGATATGCTTTGCAAATATCTCCTCCCATTCAGTAGGTTGCCTTTTTGCTTTGATGATGATTTCCTTTGTTGTGTAGAAGCTTTTTAGTTTGAGGTAGTCCCACTTGTTTATTTGTGCTTTAGTTTCCTTTGACTTTGGAATCTGATCCACAAAAATATCGCTTAAGACCTGTGTCAAGGAGCTTACCAACTGCTTTCTTCTAGGACTTTTACAATTTCAGATCTTGCATTCATATTTTTAATCTGTTTGAGTTAGTTTTTATGTATGGTGTACGATAGTGATCTAGTTTTACTCTTTTGCATGTAGCTGACCAGTTTTCCCATTTCCACTTATTAAAGAAACTGTCAGAGAAATTAAGAAAATCCAACTTAGAGCTGCATCAAAAAGAATAAAATACTTAGAAATAAATTAACAAAGGTGGTGAAAGACCTGTACACTGAAAACTGTTAAGACACTGATGAAGGACAGTGATCTCTGAAGCTTTGTTCTTTCTAAGGTTGCTTTGGCTATTCAGAGCCTTTTGTGGTTTCATACAAATTTGGGGGTTGTTCATTCTATTTCTGCAAGAAAAGCCCTTGAAATTTTGATAAAATTTGCAGTGAATCAATATATGGCTTTGAGTAGTATGTATATTATAACCATATTAACTTCTAATCCATGAACATAGGCTATCTTTCCATTTGTTTATGTCTTTTTCATTATCTTTCACCATTGTCTTAAAGTTTTTGGTGTATAGATGAGGAGAACTTTTAATGTAAGTCAGGTTATTCCTCTTTCTATTTGATCCCCCCCAGTGGCTTCCCACTGTGAGTAGAACAGAATTGAAATTCTTCATAATGGCCTGCAAATCCCTATGTATCTGGCCACCTTTCAACTGGACTCATCTTCTTTTGCTCTGGTCTGTCTTTTCTTCTTCTTTCTGTCCCTTAGACATATTAAGCTCTTTCTAGCCCCAGAATCTTTAAATTAAGGTTTCCTCTGGTTTTTATGTTTCTGCTTATTATTAAAGTCTGCACTCACATGCCATCCTTTCCTTGAGTCCTTTCCCAGCCAGTCTTAATTAAAGAAGAATTTCAAGTCACTGTCCATAATTTCTTCTTATTTTATTCATAGCATCTATCAGTCCTGAAATTGGTAAATATGTGCTCATCTCTTAGCTTTCTACCTTCAACCCCTAATGGTAAGGCCTGGTGGGCAGGGACTCTGTATATCAATTATTGCTGTATTCTTCATATCTGGAACAGTGTTAGGTTCATACTAAGTATTAAATAAAAGCAGAAGAAGAAGAGATCAGCTCCATAAAATGTCTTAAATACCATGCTTCGGGTTTTACACAGAAAGCACTAGGTTTTAAGCAGAGTAGGGACATTATTAAAAGTTTGTGATTTAGGAAAACCATCCTTGCATTATCATGAAGCATGAATTTGGGGCATGGTGGAAGCAGAAAGACTAGGTAGGAAACTGCTGAGGTTATTCCAGTTCTCTCCCCAACCCAGATGCTCTCTTAGACCACAGGAATGGCACTGGAAACAGAGTGAGGTAGAAACAGAATACATTGAACTTGATGTTTAATGGGATAAACCTAGAAAGGAAAAAGAGGAGTCAAGATGATATCCAGGTGTTTTTCTTGCATAAATGAATAAAGAGAGAAGTATGCACAGGAGATCTGGAAATGACTGTCCTTAGCAAGTGAATGGCAAATGAAATCATGAACCCGGGTGAGGTCAACCTGGGGGAGAGGGTGGGAAAAAATGAAACTAGGAGAGAGTTAAAGCTGAAATCCTGAGGTACACATATAAATTCAAAATAAAAAAAATTTTTTTTTGCTTACACCCATATTGAAAGTAAAGTAATTAGAAAATTTGGATATGAGGCTGTAATTCCTCCCTTGTGTGAAACCTCTTTCTGATTGTTTGCTTGTGTCTCTGATCGATATTTTCGACTTTGCTGAAATAGGTAAACGAGTTCTGGAGTAGATAAGGTTATACTGACTGACTGACTCATAAGCAAAAACAGTATGAGTTAATAGGATAAATAAATTATATGACAGACTGAAAGGTCAGTTTTGCATCTTGCAGAATAAATATTAGCACAAGAAAAACAGGAAATACTGATAGCATTATAATGACTCTAGTTAATGCTTCCAGGTAATCATTAATCAAATCATTTTAAATGCCAAACAACCAGGACCCCGTTTTCCTTCCTTCACACAGACAGGATCCAATGGCCCAATTAAGCATGAAAACTGCCAGAAGTTTCATCAGAAGCACCGGGAACTCAAACACCAGGTCCTACCCTCTGAATACTTATTGCCTGAAGTTGCTGATTACAATTTCTCCGAATTCGTCAGAATTTCTAATTAGTTATGATTCTCTCTTCTTTCTAAGAGACTCGAAAGTCAAGATATTAAGCATGTTCTCTTGAAGAAATGAAACAAAAAAAAGAAAGTTAGAGCAAATGTAAATTTGTTTTCATAAGGGAAATGGAGTTCAAAAGGGATTTAAAAATGATAAGTTAATGTGATTTCATTCCCTATCCTCATCCTCACCATGAAAGTCTCTTATTCCCAAATAAGAAATGAAAAATTACTTTTCTAGGTCACATACATTTATATTGTTTCACTAATACTTGACAAGTTAAAGCCCTTCAGAATTGGAATCAAATATAAATTTATTAAGAGCCAGAAAATAATTGGGGATAACCTATATTTAGCGTGTATTTCAATAATTCATTTAAATGATCTCTGTGTTGTTTGCAAATGTTTAATTTATTCTTACTTGCAGATAACTCAATAGTCAATATAGTCACAACAAATTCTAGTATTTAATAAAGTCCTAAGAAACAAGAATTATATGGCAAATAAATTATAACCAAGTGATAGAGAATTTCTGCTATAACCTTATACATGTGGTCCTGAAAACACAACTGGCAAAACCACACTCTGAAAGAGACCAAGTTTCTTTCCAAGGGGAAAAATAGGCTTGAGGTAGACCAGTGAAAACTTAAGCAACATTGCAACCAAAGGACTTGCAAAAACAAATTTGAAAAAAACCTAATCATAGTACTAGCCTGACTGGGGCATGTGGGTGCCTCAGTTGATTAAGTGTCCAACTCTTGATTTCAGCTCAGGTCTCAGTCTCAGCGTTGTGAGTTCAAGGCCTGCATTGGACTCCATGATAGGCATGGAGCCTATTTAAAAAAATTGAAAAGACATGTGAAATTCCTATTTCATAAGTAAGTGAATATTATAGCAAATGTAGGATTTAGTGTTGAAAGAAAACTGAAGGTAGCTTATTGGAAGATTCAGAAGGAGTTTGGAGGCTATTGAGTTATAAAAACAAGATAAAGATGAACAAGTACACAGGAGAACTGCATTAAGCTCTTCTCGGGACAGGTAAGGTAGACAACCTGAGCCAAGAAAGATTGAATGAATTGGTTGGGCATCAGGTACCGTACTGCATTCAGATGTATTCAGCTGCTATTTCTTCTGGGGAAAATATTAGAAAACTGCATATGATACAATGCTACATCAATGTTTTCCTGACTTCATTCCTTAGCAGAAGAGACTATACCTGCAAATAAGTAAATGGTACAATGGGAAAGGGGAATTTCTGCCGAAGTTGATAATTTTTAAATCTATAGCTTATAAAGCTTTTACCCTAATGAACCCCAGTTTATAACTTCTGGCTTCAGAGAGATGAACAATACCTTTAGAAACAAAATGTTTGATTTCAAGTCCGGGGTCTTCTACCTCCAATCTGGGTTGTTTGGGACAAGTTACATGACTTGTAGCCCTCTGTTGCTATAAAATGGGGCTAATGACATCACCAGCTTCCTATGTTATGAAGGTTACAGAAGATATGTGGGACAAGGGCTTGCCAAAGTAGCTGACACACAAGAAGTGCTCCATAAAGTGCATTGCTATGGTTAAATAAAGACCCTTTGTGACATTCAGCCCTTTAAACTGCCTACATCCTTTATTCACCTTAAAAGCCTTTCCTTAGAGAAGTTCAATCTTTTCAGTCAGAAGACTTCATCCTGGTCAACTTGGCACCAAAGGCTTTTCTCAAAAGAATGGGTTTGGTATCTGAAGACATCCAGATGGGTGCTCGTTCTACCCCAGAAAGATGGATCCCCTTGTGGCATTTCTTCACAGTCAGTTAGAAAAATGAGGGGGGAAAAGTCTAGATTTAATAAACTTTGATTTTTTTTTTTGTTGTAAATTTAGCTGTTTTGAGGTCTTTATAACATAGCCCTTTCTCTACACCCCCAGAGGGGGCGGGGAGAACCTTAGGAGATGACCATTGAGATCTTTCTTGTCTTCACTTCTGAAAGGATAATACAGTGAGTGGAATATTTCTTTTCACCAAGTTAGTAATGATGGGGTTTTGCTTTATAATCTTATGACTGTAATTGCTCTGCCATACATTTTGTAGGAAGGTCAGAAAAGCCAGAAGTTAAACAATACCGTCCCTAGAAATAATAAAAGACAAAGAATGAAAACATCCCTGAGTTTTGCTTCTGCAAGTATAGGAAACTCTTTATTCTGAAAGACTTCTATAGCAGTATAACTAGATGTGGAAAAAGTACACCAGAAATTATTTATAATGCCTTCTAGACTGAGAAGTAAATGAGACATTTCCACAAGTTAAAAAAAAAATTCATAACCCTATTGTGAGACTCTTTAAATATTAGTAAACCAAGTCCAACAATATGTAAAATATGTGACCAAGGGGGTTTATTACATATTTGCAGGGTTTAACACTAGAAAACACAAAATCTAGTTCATTTTTATCAACAGATTAAAGGAGAAAAGGATATGTTTATCTCAGATGAAAAAACATTTGATAATATTTGACCTTCGTTTATTGTCCTAAAAATTCTTCAAAGAATAGAAGGGGACTCTGTTGTCCTAATAAAATGTATCTATCAAAAGTGAACAACAAAATACCATTCCAAGGTGAAAAATAAGAAGCCTTTCCTTTTACAATCAGGAAGAAGATCAGGATATCTGTTACCATCACTCCCTTCACCCAGTAATATAGATCTTAGACTTAAAAAAAAAAAAAAAGAATGTAATGAAAGAATTGAATTGGAAAGGAAGAAACTAACAAAATTAGCATATTGAAATTTCTAGGGAAATCACTAAAGGAGAACATACAGAATGGGAACTGTCAAACTAGTCAAGGAAAAAAAGTGAAATTGTAAACCATCAGGGCAAAAGAACCAAGAAAGGAGAGAAATAGAAAAGGTAGAATAGATTTCAAGTACATCTGTGTCTGTGTGTGTGCACGTGCACACACACACACACACACACACACACACACAAAGATACTGGAAAGGAATCTAAATGTTTCAGTAATTAAAATAAATTAGATTAAAATGAACCAGTTGGAAACTAAGTTTTGTTTTTTTTTTTTTTTTTTTTAAGAAACAAAATGATAAGCACAAAAGGCTGGATAGAAATTATCTCTTGGAAGGACCACAGAGAATGGAATCGGGATGAAGCATCACAGACAATATTTGCCATTATGTAATTCTGATATAGAATGATGAGACCTTGGGTATCCTTTTATTATCCCCCATATTAGATATACAAATAAGTAATAGGCTATCATATGTCACAAAATTTAAAAATATATTTAAACTTCCTAAGAAGCCTTCAAATGTAAACTAAAGCCCTTCCTTTTAAGTGATTCTAACAGTTTTGGCAGCATAATCATCCTGTACATAAAATGGAAAAATACTTCAAATAAATAGAATATTGACAGAAGTAGCTTTGATACCAAAATACCCTGAAGACCCAGATATTCTGATTAATGCATAAAAACGGTTAAATTGGATTAATACATAAAAATTGTTAGAAACTGGATTAAATCGGTGACAATTTGGACTTTTTTTTAAACTGTTCTCTAGTACTAATGTAACTTGTTATCTTAATAAAGCTTACCTGTCATGCGAAGGTTCATTTAAAAGTAAGCTTTCTATAGGGTAAGGACATGTATATATGCAAGTATAAGGTATATACTGCTAGTAGGTACTTTAAAGATAACCTTGAATGAATTTTATCTGCAGTGGTTATGACCTAACATTACTGCCATCTAGTGGCAGCATACCCTAATTATAGGCGCAAAGTACTGCATACTAAACTTTTTAAAATCTTAAATATAAAGTGATTATGGTAATGTCATGTTGAGGAAATCATTTGAAAAATACTCGGCATTCTCCTCTGCCAATACTGACCCCCCACCTCACTTTTAATAGGCATGTATACTTAGAGCCATAACTGCTTCAGCCTACCTACCCACAATTTTTGCAAACGGGATCTCATTAGTAATCTTGCCTTCTCTTCAGGGATATAAATATGCCTATCACTCTCCTCTGTTAGTATTTAAGTTCCTATGATAATATTTATGGTTAGATACTTCTATTCATCATTAACCTTAGCAATCTGATTTACTCTAGGCATATAATACTTTATGAAGGGAAAAGAAAACCATACCTCTTATTCCACCAAGTTGTGTATTGAAATTCTGTACCCTCAAGTGTACCAGCTCTCTTGTACCTTGACAGTGAATTGTATTACAGACACTAAGCTTTTTCTTTTCAGATTGCTGACTAAGAATAAACTAACGGAATACCTAGTTTAGCAATTTTTTTCATTTTCAAATGAAAAAATTGTGGTTTTGAATTTGAGTTTGAGCCTTTACTAGAGTGGTATGGATTTCAGTAGCTCTTCCCTTTGTCACCTTGGATCAGTGAAAGAAGCCATAAAGTTATTAGGCAGTTTTTAATATTTTTAATAACATCTTGGTTGGCCAGAAGATTAGAAGTAAAAGGAGTATAGCATTTATTTTGAGTTTGATAGATTTTTGAGTACTGTGATTCAGGGGTAGTGATGCTCTATTTAAATACTAACAATTTCTTCTCAAATAATTCAGCAACACAAAAAAAGCTGGATACTTGTTTTCCTTCTTTGGGGTCATAACTCTTTCATGGAGGTACTCATTTCTCCTACATTTGAATTTTTTATTATTGTAATTAAGTGCTACTTTATGGGCAATCATTTCAAAATACATGTTTGTTGATTTGGCAAGTTCACAATTTTTTTTTTACACAGTTTTGTTGAAATGAATTATGGTTTATATGGAGAATTCCCAATACCAATGAGTTACTTAAAAGCTTAAATGTGATATGCTGATAAGAAAGAAGAGACTTTATGTAACTGTATAGTCTCACTACTCATTTTCCTTTTGGTGAAATAAATGGGTATGTTTGGCACGTTGGAGGAGGAAAGGCTCTTAAGTTTTTGAACTAAAAACCTTAAAATCAGAAACTCTGGTGATTGTTAATATGCAATAATGTACATTTTTGTGTAATATTGTGAGCCTCACCACAGCTAAGAAGGGAGGATATATGACTTTTTTTTCTCTTTAAATGATTGTGTAGTTAGCATTGTCAGCGGGTGGTCCGAGTCCTTTGATTTTGCCAGGAGAGCCACTTTGAAGGTGATTTCAATGTTGGCAGTAGTTACCCAGTTCTTTTACCCTGCATTCAAGTCAGATTTACATTTTTTGATTGTTTTTATTAAATGGAAACAAGGATGTGTTGCTTCATTTAAGGCTCCTGTGAGTTCAAAGCTTTGAGTAAAACCTCATTAATCTGTACCCCATTTGTTCAGAGGATGTAATAATTTAGAAAAGTGCTGGGCTGAAGTTTACTTTCCTATCTATAAAGAAAGGATTACTAACCTATTAACCAAATTAATAGTGCAAACAAGGTTAGAAGAACAAGTGGTATTAAACACCCTGAGGCACTTTAGAAGCACCCATCTACCTAAAGACTCTCTGAACTCAAAATATAAAATACTCCCAGTTGTTTAAAGGAGGATCTCTGTCCAGCAGCGATGCTGAGAGTTTAAAATGGCCCTTGTTTGAGAGACTACCTTAATTCACCATTCCCCTGCTTTAAACCCTGTTATTCTAAATGAGTGAGGCTTAGCTGAACTGGGCAGGCAAATTATGATGTTTTATAAAGACTAGGTTTCTTGTCAGTTTTACATAACAATGACTAGACAAGTGGAGATGATTCCTCCTGATTAGTAATGTTCAGGTATAGCTTTGGGGTCCAGCTTCTAGAACAGCCCTCTGTTTTAAATGGGACTGTTTAATTCACTCTGTGTATAATACTCATCTTTAAATGTTTTAACTCCTTTTAAAGACCTTAATTTTTTCAGAGCGGTTTTTAGGTTTACAACAAAATTGAGAAGGAGGGACAGAGATTTTGCATGTACTTCCTATCCCCACACATGCCTAGCCTCCCCATTATCAACATTACTCACCACAATAGTACATTTTTCTTTTTTTTTTTAAACCAAGAAGGAACGTACATTGTCACATCATCTTTACCCAAAAGACCATGGTTTACCTCAGGGTTTACTCTTGGTGTTGTGCATTCTGTGGGTTTGGACAAATGTATAATGACCTATATCCATCGTTGTAATATGATATAGAATATTTTTGCTGCCCTAAAAATACTTCATAATTTATGTATTCATCTCTTCCCCCTCACCCAGAAACCATGGATCTTTTTACCATCTCCATAGTTTTGCCTTTTCTAGAATGTCATGGAGTTGGAATCATACAGTGTATAGCCTTTTCAGATTGACTTAATACACTCAGCCATATATATATATTTAAGTTTTTTCCATGTCTTTTCATGGCTTGATGGCTCATTTCTTTTTAGCATTGAATAATAATCCATTGTCTGGATATGCTGTACATTAGTTTTTCACAAAAATTGACCGTACAAAAGTCCATGGCCTTGGACCCTAGCACACTGCCTACTACATGGCTTCGCTTGTGAATTTTAAGCACCCAGTGGATTTTGAATGAGTGAATGAATGAATGGATCTATTTCAGTAATGTGCTGTCAAGTGTGGCATCAGGGTAGAGAATTCTTTTCTGCTGTATTGAATAGGAAATGCATTTTCCATCTCTTTAGGGAACTAAAATAAAGGATTTATTTCATACCTTGAAATTCTACAACTAGCCTCCAACAGTTTAAGCTTGCTTTTCCCCTTGACTCCATATCCCTTTCTTCCACTCTCAATTACCCCACAAGACAGTGGACTTCTTTCGCAGGATATTACCCCAAAGAAGGAAAGAGACCAAGTATAGAATTTCATCATTTTCTCCTCCTCCTCTTCTGAACTGTGATCACACACTGAAAGCTCCATCCTGTGCTGATGTTTGAGACTCTGTTACCATGGAGCTTTTCCCCAGCTCACAGAATGGTTTTATTATATACAGTGTTACAGGAAAAGAGAATGATTTAAATTAAACCTTAAAAAAATGCTGATTAATAATAGACACGGGGAAAATGTTTTCCAAATCAAATATAAGATGGAGTACAAAACATTTTTATGGTTGCCCTTGATCTCCAAACATTGCCTTTTATTTTTTGCTTTATGTTTCTGGGAATTGTGTTGCTTCTAAAAGTCCCTGCTGTCCACTAGCTTCTGGGCAAATGTCCAAAATACAAGTGGACATTAACTCAGTTCAGCAGGTAAGATTTCCTTAGAGACCTCCAGAAGACTTCACTAGTTCATTTCTACCAACCTGCCTCTGACCTGTGCCCTCTCAGACAAAGCTACTTAAAGAAAAAATAGTAAGATTTGGTGCTTGTGTGAAGATTAAGATGGACGCAAAGGAATGAAGGATAAATACAAAATATTGAGGCAAAGGTGACTTGGAGAATGAGGGTAACCCTGACACTAATGCAAATCTAGAGGGCATATTGAGGCGATGTGATAAATTGTCCAAATGAAGGTCTGTATCATAACCTGCCACTTTACAGCCAGTAATGACCTTACTGTGCAGGCTGTGACCTGTTTTACTTTCATGGAGTGAGAGATCAGGATTTATAGTTCTTGTGGGCGCCCCCCCCCACACACACAATTTTAGCAATTTAGAATTTTTCCATTGTACTATAGTTCAAGTATTTTGTACATTTTATACCATCTTGAAGTACATTAATGATGAAAAAAGTGGTATGTTTACTAAAAGCCTTTTTTCCTCCTCTGATAGAAACACTGAAAAGTTCATTTTCACCACCTTTAGGGAAAATAAAATTTAGAAATACATTACGAGGCAAATGAAATGAGTCACAATTAAATCTTTTAAAATGCTTTAATATAGCTGTTAAGATATTTTCATGTTTCATGGTTCTTTGGAAGGTGAGGGATGATGTCTCTGTTGGAAAAAGAATTCAAGGCATTCTCTGCTTAGAGGACATTGGTCTAGATAGAAGCTCCACAAATGTGCTGGGACCTGATACTGGCCAGATGGACTACGGGCAATATTTAGATATAGAAAAAACTGAACACTAAGTATATCACATAGACCTGACAATTGTTATGATGACACCAGGAGTCAAAAGTTAGAGAAATGAACAGGTTGTGACTTATAGTCAATGTGGCATAGAGGTTAAGAGCTCAGGCTTCCAATTAACAGCTAGGTGTGTTTGTTTAAACTCTTTAGGCCTCAAGTTCTTCATCTGTGAAATTGGATTCATAATTGTATTTACCTCATAAGGTGGTTGTAATGATTAAATTAGATGATACATGTAAATTAGATTAGCCATTTATGCATAGTTCTGAGCATAGAGTAAGTATCTGATGAGTATAATTATTCTTGTAAAAATTTAAAATCTACCTGATGGATGCATATCTACTTCAATTTTATGGTGTTCCAATTCTTCTTTAAAATATGTTGAGTTTTGGAGATCATTAGGTTGGACTCAAGTATATTGTTCTTGATTTCTTCTAACCAGTGTAGATGGGTCTAAGTCTACCTTAATAGTATATCTCAATCTAGGTGAAAAATTCAAGATTTTCTGTCATAGAAATGACATTATTAATCATGGGAAAGCTTTATTCTCTATGTAATCAGTGGGCTTGATGTAAGGTGAATAAAAAGGAATTTCTATACTTTTCTCTTTTTTACCACTTCCATCCTCAAGTTGTCATGATTTCTTTTAAAGCAGTCCATTGTTTTCCTGGTGGAGTGGTAGGTATCCCAAAGACTGAGAAATCACTAGCAGTCCCATGTGGAATACCACTGTGTTAGGTTTGCAAAGACCAAACACTGAAGATTTGATGGGCTGAAGGTTGGACTACCTTGAATCTCAGCTGTCCAGGGAGGCAGCTGCTGTGATTCTACCAATAACTCTTCTTGTCCCTGACTCAACAGCAAGTCCCATGTTTGGCAGCCAATGCTTTTAATTCACTAATTTTCCTTGCCATTAGTGCATTGTAGTGTATGCTCTCTTTTTTCCTCCACCCCAGTAAGCCCATTTATGTAACTCAGAAATCTGGTTTGACCTATGGTCTGGCTTCTGTGGTTAGTTGGGCCCTGATTTTCTCTGGGATCTGCAAGATGCTTTTAAGGTACCAGTGGCAGTGACCATAGGTGGTGTTCTACACTTGTAGTAAGAAATGAGTGTTCAGTCAGAAATGTAATAGTCAACAAAGCTTTTGAGATTTTCTGGCTATTGAGGGCTAGGAGAGATTTTCAAATAAACATGGTATAGAACAAAAATAAAGCACACACAAAAAGTCCATTTCTGTGGTGTGTTCAGAGGAAAACAAAACTGGTTTTGTTTTCTTTCCTTCCTTTCAGTGTAATTTGGTATCTTCTAGGAACTTCCTTCCCAGTAGTTGCCCTCTGGGAGTTGGGGACAACAACAACTCCTTTTTTTTTTTTTTTTTTTTTTAATAAGCTGAAAGCCGCTTGTAATAGATGAGAGCTTTGACTTCATAGTGGTTGGTGTGGGCATTTTATTTCTGACCTTAAATGTATTTACCTACACAAACAACTGATAATGGAAAACATCAGCTTCAAAGCCTTTCACAGCTCTGAAACATTTTCATCTATTGCTGAATTATTACAGTTTCCTGAAGACAAATGGGATACAGATTATCTTTATTAGAAAAAAATGTTTCCAATTTAAACTTAATGTGAAGGGTGGTCCAACATCAGATGTAAACAACTTCTCTGAGTCAGATGAAGATAAACACTCACAGAACCTTAAGGAATGATTCTATCTTAGGCAGGGTATGGAAAATTAAGACTGAATTCTCAAGGTGGTGCAAAGGCAAGTGAATTCTTAACCCAAGGCTGATAAGTAGATAATAATTAGAAAAAAAAAATTTTTTTTTTGGATGACAAAGCACAGATATCTCCACTAGATTTCATATTAAATGGAAGGCTTAACTGCCATTCTTGGGGAGTTTGGGGGGGAAGGAAACTTTTTTTTTTTCCTCCTCAGAAAGTGCTGAAACAGATTGTCTATTAAAAACTTAATAGAGAATTCAAAGACAGAGACCTTGCAGCAGGAGGAAGAGAGGAAGTAGGTTGGGAAAGAGTAAATCTGATAGCGATAAGCAACTTTAGTTCTGTCAGGATGTGCAAGGCTGAAAATTGACATAAGCCAGTTCGTTTGTATGTTCTCTTATTTGAGGATATTAGAGCTATGCCTTCAGGAGTTCATTGCTGTCAATATTTCCCTAAAATAAAAGTCAGATAAGGGCATTTGTGTACTTTCTTAAAGAAACTTGTAGGGTGCCTGGGTGGCTTATTGGGTTAAAGCCTCTGCCTTCGGCTCAGATCATGATCTCAGGGTCCTGGGATCAAGCCCCACATCGGGCTCTCTGCTCGGTAGGGAGCCTGTTTCCCCTCCTCTCTCTCTGCCTGCCTCTCTGCCTACTTGTGATCTCTGTCAAATAAATAAAATCTTAAAAAAAAAAAAAAAAACTTAAAAAAAAAAAGAAACATGTAAACCCTTCAGTGTATATAACATGTTACAAAGAGAGGAAGCAGAACAGCTCAGAAATATGCTCTTAATATTAAAAAGCCTAGTCAAGAAAGTGTTCCTTGATTCTGTTTACCAAAGCAATCTTTGAAAACTGGAGTCTTTTTTATAAAATCCTCAGAATTGGTAAGTGTATGTACTATGAGTCTCTCTCATGGACATGTACACACACCTTCTGTACCCACTTACTCCATTTCTTGACTTGCATATCATTCCATTTTATTTGATCAAGCTCCGTTCTGAAATGTATACATTGACATTCATTCATTCAGCAAATATTTATTTCATATCTTTTCTGTGGAAGTCTCTGAGAACTCTGGAGAGAATAAGATAAGGTGCTCATAGTCTGGAGGAGGAGACAGAAATGTCAACACATCACTCCAAGGCCACCTGATTTGTGTTGCAACACAGGGATGAGCAGAGCAAAATGGGGACACAGGAGACATTCTCACCAGGGAGAATGGAATCCCTTTGAGTGGCAATGACCTTTGAGCTGACTCTCTAAGGATGAAAAGGGTGTATTTAGAATCCATAGTTAAGCATAACATGCAAGATTCTTGTGGAAATAATGGCAACTAGATTAAATGTATCCTGTTCATATAAAAGATAAGTCTTCTCAGAAATGAATCTCAATTTTAGAGAGTGTTAAGTCCTAGAGAGTAAATATTTTTCATTTGGAGGAAATTTAAGAAGATCCACAAAATAGGAATAATGTGCCGTGAAAAGACCTCCACATGACTCTTGCTAGTAGGTAGACATCTGAGTCTATAAATAACTTTCATTTTTTTCTCTATATGCAGTTCTATAGCAAGCAAACATCAGAGAAATTTGGAGCCTGGGAAGGTTTACTTGTATAACCTATTAATTTTTCCAGGCACTGCAATGACCAGTAGATACTGTTATTTCATAATCAAAGGCAAACTAAGTCATAGAAAGGTTGGATGTCTTGTTTGGGGTCTTGGAGCTCATCAGTGACAAAAAAGTAAAATGAACTCCAGGATTAATTATACACTAATGTCCTAACTGTTCACAAAGTATTAGGAGGTTTTATTGTGGGAAGACTGAAAGTCAATATTGATTGATTGGTTATGTACTAAATAGCTCAGTGTCACATGTCCTGAGAACTCTCTCTGCTTATAGCTAAGACTGGTACTTACTAGAACTCATCCCTTTTAACCTACAAGGACATCACTGTAGCAATTCTTAACCTCTCTTCTGCATCATCAATATTTTCCTGTCTATAAGGTCTTTCCTAACAGCGTGCTAACATGCTGTTACTTAGTCCATTGTTAAAAGTCTGTCTCCTCAGCTTCTACCTCTAATAACTTAATACTTCTCTCCTTTTCTTCATTGTGAAACTCTTCTCAGATAGTTGGCTATACCCAGTGTGTATTTCCTCTCCTCTAATTGTCACTCAGTCCCCCTCTCATCAGGCTTTCACCCATACCACTCCACCAAAACTGCTCTTGGGAAAATTATCAGTGCCCTCCAAGTGGTTGATTGCAGGGTTTTTTCCCAATCTCATCTTAATTGACCTTCAGCTGCATTGACACAGTAGATCACTCCTTCCTTCCTCCTTGAAACACTTTCTGAACTCCCAGGACAGCATGTTTTCCATCCTTGTCATAACTGTTTGGGTGTGTAATCCACATTTAAAGCTTATAATGTCTGAAAAAAAGAACTTACAAGTTCTGCCATTCCCACCCTTAGGTCCCTAGTCCCTCCCACCGGCTTCCCCAACTCAGTTACTGACAACTCCATACTCCCAGCACTCATGCAGGACAACTACATGAGTCAGTCAGTCTTTCACAGCTCACATTCAATCCAGCAGCAAATCATTTTGACTTTACCATCACAACCCATCTAAATGCTGACCATCTCTCACCAGTTTCAGTGCTACCCCCTGTTCTAAACTATAATCATTTCTGTCCTGGCCTTCTCATGAGTCCCTTACTGATCTCTCTGCTTCTTTTCTTGCTTCAGACTATCCCTAAGGCAACAGTCTTAGTTCCCCTGGTGAGATAAAAGTCTTCTCCTCGGAATTTCCCAATTTCCCATTACAATGACTTATAAGGCTCTAAATCATCCACCCTCCTGTGAGCTTGGCAACATTATCATCTATTATTCTCCTCTCACCTATGAAACTCTAGACTCTCTGGTCTCCTTCCTATTCCCCTCATTCAGAGGTTGGTACATCTTTTCTGTAAAGGGAAAAGGTAGTAAATAATTCAGATTTCGTGGGCATATGGTTTCAGTCATAACTACCAAACTCTGATGTTGTAGCACAAAAATTTGCCACAGATAATACCATGAATAGATGTGGCTGTGTCCAATTAAGCTTCATTTACAATCAAAGACTGCAGCCCGGGTTTGTCTCACTGTGGTTTATAGATCCTGTCTGATTCAAGAGGCAACCCCCTACCTTGGAACCCTGGCTGTCCCCAGTGCCTGGGATCCTTTTCCTCCACATGGCTGCATGGCTTCTCCTTTAGCTCTTAGTGAAATCTACTCAGGTAGATCTACTCAAGGCACCTTCTTAATGAGATTTTTTTTTTCCCAGTCAGAGTAATTGCAGAACACAGATGGCCTACTCAAATGAGAAAAACTTAAAGTTTAACAGTGTTGTGGGCAGAGAATAGAGAGACTGGAGGGATGTGAATATGCCACACCTTATATCGCAGAGCTTTAGATGGGCCTTAGGTGGACAAGAAGTGGGAACATCTGTAGAACCTAGAACAGAGGTGGTAGACAGGGGCCCCTTGAGAGAAGCACCAACCTTTTGAACTCCTGCTTAGGCTCATTATTTGAACCAGACCTGAAGCCAGAGGGCAAAGGAATTCATTGATAAAGTCTATGTGGTCAGCGCCCTGCACAGAAGAGTTTAGAGAAAGGTGGAGAGTATATCTGGGGAGCCACATGGAGGATGCCACAGACGAAGGGCTTCCTTATCCACTGTATGTACGTTTGCAACCAGGTCTGACTATATCATTTAAAGGGCCAATTGTTAAAAAGTTACTAGGATGTTCAAGTTGGTGACAGTGCAGCTTCACAGACAGTGTGAAGGCCTTCTGAGCGTGAGGCCCTGTGTGACAGTGTCAGCCACATATCCATGAAGCCAGCTTTGATTTTAGCCTTTCAGTCCACCACTGAATTTCCTACTCTCCTTCCCTACTTTATTTTTCTCCATTACACCTGTCTCAATCTTAATGCTATATAATTTAATTTACTTAGTTTATTATTGTACATGTAATCCCTCAAACACTCCCTGATACATAGGAAATGCAATAAATATGTGTAAATATATACAATTTGCACGAATAAACCCTTCTCCTGTAGAAGGGTAGCAAGACTACTAGAAGGGATCATCTAATGATTTATGCTGGTAAACAGCCCTACTCTTTCTCTTCACGAACTGTAACTCAAAGCTAAGTGCAGGCCTGCATATCCCATTAGAAAGGGTAATTTTTTAAACTCTCAGTATTTAAAGTTCTCTGTCTTAACAATTTCCTATGTAAAGGCAGTTATCAAAACAAGGTCTCCAACAAATTAACGGTTGGTGTTTAGAATAAAAATGTGCCCATGAATATAATTTTTAAGTTTTCTAAGGATTATTTCTCTGAACGAACTTAGCTGATATTCTTTGTGGTTTTCCCATTCAGTCCACAATCAGTGTTGGTCAGAGTCCATGGTTGGCCTACTACTTTTCTCGCTATGCCCTACCTGCAGCCAAGTTCGCTATAACTGTGGGATCAAAACAGTGCTTTAAACAAATAGAGCACTAACATGATCTCTGGCCTGTATCTTCCATGTGAACTATGAAGTGTATGTGCCACAGTCTAAGTGCCTACCACATACCATTCCTTGAAGATTTCCTAGAGATGTCAAACTCACACAGAAGGGATGTAATTGCATATCCTTTCTCTGACTTCCGTTGCAGCCTCCTCTTCTGCTTTGTCTCCGAGGATAGGATCTTTATCCCCCATGGATGGCGTCAGAAATATGGGACTCACTGGTGGCTTCTCCCTGTTCCTCAAGCACCATCAAAGGAACCCCAAAGACTGTTGCCCTTCACCTCTTAAATACCTCTCATATCATTGTCTTCCTCCTCACCTTTGCATGTCTTGACCTAATTCATTTTGACAGTGATTTCTTCAGTGGTCTTCTTGCCTTTAACATGTTGTTAATTCTGGCATTCACGGTGCTGCTCAAGTGACCTTCTCACATGAAAATCTTACCATGTCTCTTATTTATAGAGCTTGTTCTGCAACTCCTCCTCACCCATAGTACAAAACCTGAGCTCCTTTAGATGGCAAATAAAATCCTCCAAGGTATTCTCTCAAAGTCTTTCCAACTTACACTACTTTAGCAGGCAACTGTACTTAACCAGATCTTTTCCATTCTACCAAATGTTGTTCATCCTGTGGAGGGTGCTTTCCGTAGGCTTACGAACCCAACAAACTTCTGCTTCCCCAGTAAGACTCACTTCCCTCCCCCCTATTTCCATTGTACCTTGTAGCAACTCCATGATAGCCTTGCATAGTACATTGCAATGATCTGTTTAGATATCTTGCTCTTCACAAGGTTCTAAACTCCTTTGGAAAAGAGACCTCTTTCTGTCTTTATATCTCTGTACCTGGCATAGTGACTGGTACATAGTATAGGTGCTCGATAAATAAGAGATGAACAGATGCTATATTTAGATTTTGGCTATTATAGAATATGCATGTTTGTGCAGAAATAAAAACAAGCTAGAACTAGACAATCATCCTTTTAAATACTTAAGTTTTAAAGTCTTCTAAACAATATTCTAAATAATCTATTAACCAATTATTTTTGTCTGTAAAGTATTAAAGGAAACTAGTTTTTTTTTTTTTCTAATGATGGTGAGAAGTAACTTTATAAGTAAGAAAATTACTAGTTTGTAATTGTTTATTGAAAAGCTTTAGAAAGAGAGTAAATATATCTCTCTGGATATCCACATGTATATCCATACTTAATCACACTTATGAATAAAATATGCCAAGAGTTAAAAAAAAATTGTATGGTCTAAACTGAGGATCAACCATTTTAAATTAAAAGTTAGTATTTTATACACACAGTTTATGTTGCAGTTGTTATATATGTCTTAACCCCATAATTGGGTCATTCTGCATCAAATAATAGCTTCATTCTGTTCAAATATATACTAATTTTAGGGTATATTATCAGAGCCTGATGGTCAAATTAAAATTTGGCTGTGTTGTTTGAAAAGAGTAGCATGTGCTATAACTGTACAGTGCTCCCTGGTTTTCCGAGGGGCACATTAAAAGGATAATGTTCTTGTTGGAGGAATATATAGGGCAATAAACAGTTTTGTGGGTGATTAAACAGTGAAGTGAAGCCGAATTTTCCAATTACCAGCAAAAGGCTCTTATTGCAAATATGTTACGGTACCATGAAAATTTCCTTTTGTATATTAGTTTTTATTACATGTTATTTAATGAGCTTCATTATTAGCTTTATACTAAGCAGTAAGCAGATGTGTACACTTAAAATATCCTAAATTGAATTTCCAAAATCAAAATCCAAGTCAATATCACTAGACCCAAAAATAACTTTTCACTTTCTATAAACTATTTCTGTGCCCATAGAAAAGCAGGAAGAAGAGATGAGAGGACTGACATTTAATCTAGAATAGATATGCCTTTGGGTAGAGATAGCTGCTGAGTAAAGCTGACAGTTTTCTACAAAAAGTACAGTTCGTAGATAGAAAAACTGTACATCTATAGGCTATTAAATCTGGACTTTCTGAACAAAGACAATCTAGCTAACCCCCATCATCTCTGAAGTAAGGTGTTATTATCTTGTACTAGCATCAGTATTTACTGATTAATTAACTGGGATAGGATTATTTAAAAATTAGCAATAAAATACAGTAAGAAGTAGAAAGCCATTACATTTTCTTCTCTGGTACTGTGAATTGAATGTTGATATCTTCTACACTTTGACCCCATTTTTAAGGACAAGCTTCAAAAAAGAGATACATTATTTGATGGGGATGTGTAAGCTTGGAGAGAAGATTGGGAAAAAGTTACCCAGAGGAATTTCCCTCATACTGGAATACACCTGATGGTGGATTTATATTCTGCACCAGGTACTATAGAAAGAAATTCAAGACCAGTCTACTGGGAAGCCTGGGTGGTGCTCCAAAACCTTTAAAACAAGAAGTAAATGTAGCGGGGCCTCCATTCGGCCATCTACATCCTTTATAAAGTAATTCAAGATTAGACGGGCAATCAGTTTATTGCAATGATGTTTACATGCAAATTCCTTCTAGTGCCTACATTCTCTTCCTATTTCATCGCCTTTCTCTTCCATTAACTACATACCCACACACAGACACCCAGACACACACGTATATACACACACATGCACACACACCCTTTCGAATGGAAGCTTCTTACTTCTGTTGCCATTTCTCATTGGCTCTTTTCCTTTGAAAAATCAGACATGATGTACTGTGATGTGTCCTTGGTATGTACCAGTATGAATGTCTGTTTAAGAGCTATGAGTCACGAATAAGTTGTGATTTCTGTGTGTGGTTAGAAAATGGAGGTATCTTGACATTTACCTGTTGGTTTAGGACTCAACATTTCACTGAAACATGACATTCTTTATATATAATTCCATTAGAACATTGTGTGGAAGTTTTTGTTGTAAGAGGTAAGAGTGTTAGAAGCTATTTCTCCTTTTCAGGGGTCAGTAATGAGAATAAACTGGATCTTGGCTTCTTGGTTATAAATTAGCAAATAAAAAGAAGTCTTGTGATCAAAGGAAGCCACCATGGAACATTCATACTTGTGTGTATGCCTCACACACACAAATACTTCCCTCTACTCCCTTTTCTGATATCTAAGATACTTTTGAGTCAAGTCTTCTATTTCTGTAGGTAGTTTGAAAACTTATTAGACTCCTAATTAGACTATTGGAGGGAGAAAGATTTGAGGGGATTTAAAAAGTAACTGTTGATTTACGATAAGATTTAGGGAATATTTGCAGTCTTTCTTCCATTTCCCTTACCTTCAACTTCCCCGAGATCAAACATTTCCATAGAGCATAACTATTATAGAGAAAAGCTTATATACTCCGTTAGGGGTTAAAGAAACTTCATGAAAACCATAGTAGCATTACTGTGATGATCCACGAGACCTTTTCTTATAAAGGACCTAACAATTTATCTACCCTCTCCTTGCTTTTTACTTCCTCACTGGTGAAATGAAAGGTCTCATTTTTTTCCGTCAAAAATTTTTTTTTAGCTTTAACCTTCTATAATCTGTGATATTTAGTTTGCTGCCGATTGAGTTCTCCTTGTTTTCCAGCAATGGATTAAAATATATTCTCAACCCAACCTCTTCCTTACGCAAGCTGTTCCTTCTTCTCCCCCAACTCCCTGTACATTGTGGAGGTTTCCTCCTTGGCGGGTTGAAGGTAGGCCTGCTCAGAGAAACGTGTATCAGAGAATCTTCACGATACCAGAACAACCATGCTGCATGGCAGTGGAGGGTGGAGAATCCAAAGATGCTAAATTGCTAGACTTGAAAACAATGGCAGCATTTACAATAGAGAGTGTCCCAGACATTCTGTTTAATAGAATTGAAACCAAGATTTTAACGTATATATGGTAAGATATATAAATACATAAATATAGATAGGGAAGAAGTTAATATCCATAAGGTTTTATAATATAGGACACTGACACATTAAAAAAAAATCAGATAAACTAATTTTTAGACATTGCAAGACAGACGTTGAAATGTGCTTTTGGTTGGTGTTTTTTGTTTTTTGTTTTTTTTTTTTTCCCTCCTGAAGTAATGACCAATCATGAGCCCTAAGCAAGCTGTCGTAATTACCATGAGTCAGCCTCAGTTTGACTGAATCAGAAGAAGAGATCTTTTGGCCCTTGAGGTGTTTTGTAGTTGATCACTTTTGTAATTCTGAACCTCAAAATCTATCCCATGAGCTGTTTTTTAAAATCCCCGATTAAACCTCTGCATTCAGCAGTGGTTCTCAGACTTGGACTTAGAAGCATTACCAGAGCAGCTTCTGAAAAATGCAGTTTCTGGGGTCCTAAGCCTAAGGACCGTGATTTAGAAAACTTAATGTTGGACTTAGGAATCAACGATTTCCTCCACCAAGAAGATGAGGATTTATGAGATAAGAATCTAGAGTGGAATAGAGCCCCTCAGAAGTTAATAAAATTTTCTAAATCTTCTAAAGTCATATCTGCACATTCATTTCTTTTTAAATAGCATTAATAAAATAGTGCTAATATATTTTTTAAACTCTTAAGATAAAAAAATGAAATAATCATATAACATAATTAGCATATGTAATAACAATAACAATATAAATGAATATAAAATATTTAAATGTTACATATGATCACTGAATTACTAATTTGAAAGTAACAATTTTTGTTCTTAGAATAGGGATTAAAAAAACTATTCTTTAGTTCATTTAGTATCAGTTTCCTGGTTATTCAGTTGCTATGTCACAGTTACGAGGTTACCCTCTTTACCTTATTATTATTTATTATGTTACAGTTAGATCGTGTTTCAGTGTTCCAAGGAAAATTTCCTGGAGCCCTGACTGGTTATGAGGGCTATTCTTTCTTCTCTGTAGTGTTCTTGCTTTTGTTTCTTGTGAATGTTTCATCTTATTTCCTCAAGGCCTCTTAGAGTGCTTGAATGTTGGCTTTTGAAAAGATTGTTTGTAAAAGGCTTGGGGAAATAAGTTGAAATGTCTAGACAATGAAAAGAGGAGGTTAGCCAAATATTAAATACATGTTTCTAAAGGAGTATCGTATGATTTTTAAGTTTTTTTCTGTTGTAACCATCCATCATATTTAATGAGATTTGCTTTGTAAATACCAATGAATTTTTTTTTTTCCCATAATGTCTTTCTTCTGAAGATCTGTGTCTCACACAAACAAATTTTTTTTCAGTCACTTAATGAGGGCCAAAGTGGAAATATTCTGGCTGGTGTTTTTCATGATATTCTCAAGAGGAAACTAGGTAGAGATCCTAAAGTATTCAAAATAAAGATGGTCCAAAAAAAAAAAAAAAAAGATTTGTCTTCTTTCATTCTAAAACATTTCTTTCGTGTAATGTTAAATTCTCTCTTTTAAAAAGTAAGTTATAATTAACATGTATTAACATAAATTAACATTATATTAGCTTCAGGTTACAACATACTGACTAGATATTTGTATACATTGCAAAATGATCACCACAGTAAGTCTAGTTAACATCTGTCAGCATACGTAGGCTTCACTTTTTTTTTTCTTGGGATAAGAACATTTAAGATCTATTCTCTTCAACTTTCACATACGGAGTATGGTATTACTGACTAGTCACCATGCTGTACATTATATCCCCATGACTTAATTTGATACCTGGAAGTTCGTACCTAAAAATTGTTTTTTAACATGGAATTTTTTTTATTATTATTTCCACTCAAACCAAGTAGTAGTTGATGTGCACTTTCTGATCCATTTCATCTAAGTCAAAATGTGACTATTTTCTTCATGGTTTTTTTGCATTAGTTTTATTTTTTTGAATATTTCATTAAAATGTTGTTTATCTTGATTAAGAACGGTTTTTTGGTCCTTCCTTAAATTTGGTGCCTGAAGTAAATGCCTAAGTGGTCTCACTTTAGACTGGCCCTATTCCCTATTTTTTAATGTGCTGTGTAGAGAGGAAGTACAGTATTTAGGAACCATTAGTAGTAGACATCAGCAACCAGCACACTGTCCAACATCCCTCATTAAAATGAATTAAAATTTTGGTCAGCTTTTTGTTGTTCCAAGTTTTTCTTACTTGTTACTGTAAACTTTACTGAATGAATTACCTTAATTGTCATCAATTTATTATTTTCTTGGTATTTATGTTCCTTTGTATTGCTATAAAATAATGACCAAGAACATTTAGTTGAAATGTATAAAAATAAAGGCAGCGTAATGTATATTTAAATATATATGTTAAATATATATATTTTAAATGCACTCTTTATTTCTCTTTGCAATATAATCCAAAAATAGTCCAATAGATATTCGGAATTATCCCAATGTTGTCTGTCTTTCCAGGGGTTTCATTGCTCCTAAGAATCATTCTTTTAGAATTTGCCCTTGAACAATCCCTTTATGGAAGTGAAATAAACAGTGCTGTGTCTTCCTATAATGCAGTGACCTTGCTTTGTATTGACAGAAAAATCTCTTACAGCAGGTTCTTATGTACTGCATGTATTGATGTGTTTCTGAAGGCCCAGATCAGCGAGGAGAAGCTATAACTGTACACTCTCTTTGTAGATGTTAAAAAAAATAAATCCTTTAGACCACAGAGATTTTTGGCAATATCATTTCAGATTGAATTTGCACTTGGAAACTTAAACCAGGTAATCCTTGTAGTGTTTATCTATTGGAAGTTTTTTATATTAGTGACTTATTTTTGCTGCTTTGGTTTGGTCCTGGAAGCTTTTCTAAGTAAAATCCATTACTTTCTGGGAGCTGAATCTTAGCTGCAAAGTTTGCTTTGAGCTGAAGTTTAAGGTAATGACAATTGTTGAACATAATGGTTTAAATAAATAGCATTTTTTATTTTGATTAACACTCTGAAAGTTATCTCTAATACAAATATGAATTCTGCATATTCAAATTCAAATGCAATATTTGATAGTGTTATTATCACTATACTATGAAGAATTGCTGTCTAAATTATAATTTAGATATTTTCTGACACAATGAAATTGACTACCTGAATGTCCTTCATACTCCCTGAGATCCAAGGACTGTGTGTCTCTCTGTTGCTTGCACATAAACCTATAGTGCTCATTTTAATATTTATTAATTTTAAGAATCTACATACTTGTATTTCCTGTCAAGATAACTTTCAATAGGATTGATTTCAGTAACATTGAATCCTGATTATATAAATGTAGCATGTATTTGTGCTAGGAAATTTGGAAGTTACAGAAAACTATAAAGAGTAGTAACAGTCGGCACTAATGTAACTCCCTAGGCCACATAAAAATTTGTGTTTCATTTTAGGCCATCGTCTAAGTAATCTTTTTAGGAATGTGTGTGGTAAGAGGAAGAAAGAGATGTGTTTATGGATTAATTTCTTACATTGCTTTCCTCACTTACTATTACATCATGGGCATTTTTCTTATGTCATAAGATAGTCTTTGAAAATACAATGCTTAGTAGTTACTTAGTGTTTCATTGTATGGCCATATCATGATTCACTTCACCATTTTTGCCTATTTTTGGATATATAAGCTGTTTCTAATTATATTTTATTATAAATTATTTTGTGCTGAGCACCTTTTATTTACAAACTTACATCACCATATATCAGATCATTTTCCCAAGATTAATTCTTATTTTTGTTCTATAATACTGACATTTGCTGCATATGTTAAAGTTATAATTCTTGAGGCTATTAAAGCTCCTATTCTTGCCGGTAGTCAGAATTAGTCCAGCTGTCCGAGTGGTAGGCCTAGTGGAAATAGATTATTTCCTTAATAAACTAGGGAATAGCTCATATAGACTGTAGATTTTTTAAATGTTTTCTTGCCAGTCCATAGAACTAACATCTTAAGTGTTTTTACTAATTGTCTCCTTGAGCAGTGATTTTTCAAAGCAGATCTTCAGTCTATTGAGGTTTGAAAGATTAATACCAAAAATGTTACTTATATTTTTTATTCTTTAAATTCTTTGTCCATATCTTATAATTTCCATAAAATGGTATGTAATAATAATACCTTATATGTTAATAAAAATAGTTAATAAAATAGTATATAATAGAATGTGTATAAAATTTATAAATAAACCAACATATGTTGTGGTTGTAAGTTCATTTTTTTTTTCATTCGTGAGTATATACTTACAGCAGAGACTGAGAATTACCTTTCAAAACCATCCATCCTGTCTTACTTTCTTCCTTCTTCCCTCAAAAAACCACACTTTCTCTCTCAGCTGTGCACTTTGCCACCTATCTTGAAAATTACATTCCCCAGCCTCTCTTTGCAGTTTGGCAGAGCCTCATGACTAAATTGTGGTCAATAAAATTTAAGCAGAACTAGGTACATTTCTCAGAGGATGGTTTTAAAGGAGGAAAGTGTGAGATTTTTCACCTTTTTTCTCCATCTTACATCCTAAACCTAATGTGATGACTGGCACTTCAGCAGCTAGCTTGGACTCTGAGGTCATCTGGGGGAATAGCAGCTACCATGATAGTTGAGATAGAAGTGGACTAGTCGCTAAGAACCGTGTGGAACTGTCACACTAGCACTAGACAGCGTAACGACAACTCATATCTTGTTTAAGCCACTGTTTGGGGGCCCCGTCTTTCTTGCAGCCAAATCCAGTCTTAACTGATAAGACATTGAATTTGGAATCCCCTGTACTTGAGTGTTCATTCTTCGCATTTAGCAACTCTGAGACCAGATGCCTGGGTCATTTAGCAGGCAAGGAGTATCTAGGTCCTTGTCCTGCCCTTAGGAAATCACGACCTATCAGCGAACTGAACCTGTTGACATGTTTCTAAAAGTGAGTTATTTAGCTTAGGGAACACTGCTTTTCCCATGAGTTTCTGGTGTTTGTGGACAAAGGATAAAATCCTTGTGAAAACAAACAGGCGTAAGGCCCAAGACAAATCTCCTTCCTGCATTCTGTGTCCATTCTTGGTCAGAGAAGGTGAGTCCGTACACTTTTCCAAGCCCTCCTAAGGCACCCTGCCAGACGCTGGGAGAGCCATGCCAAAGATCTCTTTATTCTTAATTTAAGAAGGATTCAGAGTAGCTTGTTTTAGATCTTTGTACTTTCTTTTTTATTAAATTTTGAATCTTCTCAGAAAGCAACTAGCTATTAATAATAGTGGGAGAGAAATGAATGTGCTTGCAACACAAGGAAATATTTTTTTTTAAAGATTTTATTTATTTATTTGACAGAGATCACAAGTAGGCAGAGAGAGAGGAGGAAGCAGGCTCCCCGCGGAGCAGAGAGCCCGATGCGGGACTCGATCCCAGGACCCCGGGATCATGACCCGAGCTGAAGGCAGAGGCTTTAACCCACTGAGCCACTCAGGTGCCCCCACAAGGAAATATTTTTATGTAGTATTATTACTCTTAACATTTCTCCTGAGAAGTCCTAGCGCATAAGAGCTTTTATGATCTGTCTCAGGTAGCCTCTTCGGTATCCTCTTTACTAACCCGTACTCCCTGGGCCACTGAGTTCTTCATGCTCTCCAGACCTCTGAATGTCCCCATCATACCTGTTCCCCTAGTACAATTCCCCGCACAGCCCCTACTTAAGTTCCAGCTTTGACATCATTATGTACAGGGAACTCTTCTGAAAAATGCCTGTCTTGTGTGTTCTCACAGTCTCTACTACTTTCCCATTCCTAGAAGCTCCCCAACTCTTTCCCAAGTGCTAGTGAATTGTATGTGTCCCTAACTAGTGTAAAAACTCCTCAAAGAAGCCACATTTTATTCAGCACCTAATTCAGTACCTGGAATAGAGCAGGTGCTCAATAAAAACAGAATGACGACTACATGATATATAATTACTTGTGGCTCTTTTACCTATCTCATTCTGATGTCAGTGGAGAAAAGTTTTCTTGATCTCATAGTCATGACACAAACACCATAAAATTTGAACATGTGAAGAATTCTTAACCTAATTATTAGAAGGTATTATTTTAATGTCACTTTTCATAGCCACATTTGTGTATTTACCATTAATAAGGAACTCAGAGCATAGACATTTATTTAACATTTTTTGAGCACCCTCCATGTGTCAAGCACCATATGTATTTGGGCAGCTAAATATTGATCTTTAAATTTTTTATGATAATTTGCATATTTTAATGTCTTTTATAATAAACATAGTGATAACATTTTATAGTTTTTTCCAGGGAAAAAAGTAGTTTTTACATGTGTATATATAAAATTTCCTTGAAATTTTAGATGGATCATCTAAATTTTAAATGGATCACCATTTTAGATATCAGGAACCTGAGGCCAAGAGGTCAAAGAAGACACGAGATAAAACATGACTGCCCAGAAGATTTCACCTGATTGGCTGTTGTGCTTTAAGTTCATTTAAATTCCTACCTCTTTCTAATCACACCCATTAAATAGTGAACCCGTCAGTTGCAGTATGTTTAATTCTTACTGGGTTTTATATGTGTTCCAACATGAGAATCTTTAACTTAAAAATTAAAAGGCAGTCTTTGATTTAACTATACAATGTTGAATAGATTCTAAAAACACTTAGAGAACATGAGTAAGAGGGATTGCTTCTTCCTAATGCATTGCTTTAGGGTTACTAATCATCTTTAGTGAAATCCCTTTGACATTTAGGCTATTGAATACTTGATCCCAAGATGAAACAAGTTTTTACTAATAAAGTGATTATCTTTAGTTGGCAACATGTCCACAGTAACTGTTTATCCTGGTTCTACCATATACCAGTTGTGTTAGCCTGGATAAAGTCCTGAATCTAAGTCCTCGTTTCTCATCAATAAGGTGGGGATAACAAGTAAACCACTTCCCTGGAGGGTGGTGAGGAATGAATGAGATACTGTGCTCAGAGGACAATGCATGGCCATATCAGGTTTTCAGGAAACATTAGTTGTTATTTTTGCTTTGGTTTTTGTTTTTTTGAGGCTGGACTACAACTGTCTATTGGATGGGAGGAGCTATGGTGGCAGAATTAGGATCTTATGGTTTGATAGTAGTGAGGTGATTAGATCAAGCCTAATAGTGGTGAGCTTCCCGCTGTAGTTGTTCTTTGTAATTAAGGTGGATCAGAAAGAACCTTTCAATCCTACTAATAATAGCAACAACTAGTGTGGCAAATACCATTTACAGAGTGTTTACTGTGGGTGAAGTAGTATATTAAAAGCTCTCTCTGGGCACCTGGATGGCTCAGTAGGTTAAGCCTCTGCCTTCACCTCAGGTTGTGATCTCAGGGTTCAGGGATCAAGCCCTGCATCGGGCTTTCTGCTCAGCAGGGAGCCTGCTTCCCTTCCTCTCTCTCTGCCTGCCTCTCTGCCTACTTGTGATCTCTGTCTGTCAAATAAATAAATACAGTCTTTAAAAAAAAAAAATGCTCTCTCCTATTGTCCCGTTCAATTCTTCCAACAACTCCATGAAGTGTCAATACTCCTGTTTTACAGGTGAAGATGCTGAGGGTCTCTCAGCCTCGCTGGCTCCGGAGATCAGCCTCCGAAGCCCCGTATGGTGCCCTTTACACTTTGAACAGAAGTGAGCAGAATTACACATGTGTAGATGCTCAGTGTAGAGATGGTCATATATGTAGCTGTTAGGTTGACTAAGAAGCTTGCTGAATGTAATTATAGATTAAGTTTACTTTAAGTCCCTTTAAATCCACTCTGTGAAGCAAATTCTTTCCTCGCCCCTTAATGTAAGTTCAGGCAGGCTCCATGACTTCTCTGGATAATGTATGTCCTCTAGTGCTTATTGGGCAAAAACACAGATTCATTTTAATAATTTGAATATTCAGGTTGTGGGAAATTTAATATTCTAAACTTTATTTAAAACTCTCCCCTTGTGGAGGAGTCAAGATGGCGGAGAAGTAGCAGGCTGAGACTACTTCAGGTTGCGGGAGATCAGCTAGATAGCTTATCTAAGGATTGCAAATACCGACAAATCCAACGGGAGATCGAAGAGAAGAAGAACAGCAATTCTAGAAACAGAAAATCAACCACTTTCTGAAAGGTAGGGCTGGCGGAGAAGTGAATCCAAAGTGACGGGAAAATAGACCGCGGGGGGAGGGGCCGGCTCCCGGCAAGTGGTGGAGCAACGGAGCACAAAATCAGGACTTTTAAAAGTCTGTTCCGCTGAGGGACATCGCTCCAGAGGCTTAACCGGGATGAAGCCCATGCGGGGTCAGTGTGGCCTCAGGTCCCGCAGGGTCACAGAAGGATCGGGGTGTCTGAGTGTCACAGAGCTTGCAGGTATTAGAACGGGGAAGCCGGCTACAGAGACGGAGCCGAGGAGTGAGCTCTCAGCTCGGGGTTACCTTGAACCAGTCGCAAGCTCGGTCAGCTCGGAGCGTGGCCAGAGGCCAGGGTGATGGGAGCAATTGGGCGCTGTTCTCTGAGGGTGCACTGAGGAGTGGGGCCCCCGGCTCTCGGCTCCTCCGGACCGGAGACTGGGAGGCCGCCATCTTCATTCCTGTCCTCCGGAACTCTATGGAAAGTGCTCAGGGAACAAAAGCTCCCGAAAGCAAACCCGAGCGGATTACTCAGCCCGGCCCCTGGTAAGGGCGGTGCAACTCCGCCTGGGGCAAAGACACTTGAGAATCACTACAACAGGCCCCTCCCCCAGAAGATCAACAAGAAACCCAGCCAGGACCAAGTTCACTTACGAGCAGTGCAGTTTCAATACCAAGGAGAGCAGCGGAATTCCAGAGGAGGAGAAAGCAAAGCACGGAACTCATGGCTTTCTCCCCATGATTCTTTAGCCTTGCAGTTAATTTAATTTTTTTTTCTTTTTCAATTTTTTTTCTCTTCTTCTGCTAAATTTTTTTAACTTTTACCCTTTTCTTTTTTAACGTGTTTTAACTAGTTTATCTAATATATATATATTTTTTTCCTTTTTATATTTTTTCATTATTGGTTTTCTTTTTTTCTTTCTTTTTTTTTCTTTCTTTTTTTTTTCTTTCTGAACCTCTTTTTACCCCCTTCCCCCCCCCACCCCCACCCCCGCCCGCGCCCACCCCCCCTTCCCCTGTTACCCTCGCCCGATCCCGTTTTCCCCCCTTTCTTGGTTTTGCTTCTCTTGGTTTTTT